>NC_057812.1:625393455-625394535 GCF_018294505.1 Triticum aestivum | reverse complement strand
CTGGTCTTCTAAGGTAGGAGAGACTTGAAGGTTGGCGAGGAAACCTTGAGGAACAACTTGCAGATTCAGTTTGCGGAAAGCTTCACAAAGCTCGGGTTGATAAGGCTTGAGAATCAGACTGTTGCAATATGCTTTTCTGCTCAAAGCGTCAGCAATCACATTAGCCTTGCCTGGAGTATACTCGATACTCGGATTGTACTCTTGAATCATTTCGACCCATCGAGTCTGCCTGAGGTTGAGATTAGGCTGAGTGAAGATGTACTTGAGACTCTTGTGATCAGTGAAAATATCCACTTTCCTTCCCAATAGAAGATGTCTCCAAGTCAACAAAGCGTGCACAACTGCCGCCAACTCGAGATCATGAGTGGGGTAGTTCTTCTCATTAGGTTTCAACTGACGAGAGGTATAAGCAACAACTTTCTTCTCTTGCATCAGTACAGCACCGAGACCTTGGAGAGAGGCATCACAAAAGACCTCGTACGGCTTGCTTTCATCAGGTGGAGTCAGAACTGGAGCAGTGATCAATTTCTCTTTCAAAGTGTTGAAAGCAATATCACACTCCGGAGACCAAACGTACTTGACGTGCTTCTGAAGAAGATTTGAGAGAGGCTTGGCGATCTTAGAAAAATTTTCAACGAATCTTCTGCAATAGCTTGCGAGACCGAGGAAACTGCGGAGTTGCTTCACGTTCTGAGGAGGTTCCCAATTCACAATTGCGGACACCTTCTCAGGATTCACGGAAATGCCCTTGGCAGAGATGATATGACCAAGATAAAGAACCTCATCGAGCCAAAATTCACACTTGGAGAACTTGGCGTAGAACTGATGTTCCCTGAGCTTGTCAAGAACCAAACGCAAGTGCTTGGCATGATCTTTCTTGTTCTTCGAGAAAACCAGAATGTCGTCGAGATAGACCAAAACGAATTCATTGGTGTAGGGGTTGAAGATGAAGTTCATCATGCGAGAGAACGTCGGAGGAGCGTTGGCGAGGCCAAAAGACATGACGGTGTATTCATATGAACCAAAGCTTGTTCTGAACGCCGTCTTGGGAATATCTTGCTCACGAATACGAATCTGATG
>NC_057812.1:625373263-625386366 GCF_018294505.1 Triticum aestivum | reverse complement strand
TTTTTTTTAGGGTTTCGGGGAGAGGGAGAGATCCGAAAACGGAGGGGTGTATATATAGGCATAGAGGGGGCTAGGAGAGTCCAAATGAGGTGCGGTTTTCGCCCACACGATCGTGATCGAACGCTCTAGGACATGGAGCAGAGTTTGGTGGGTTTTGGGCCAAATTTGGGGGGTGTTGGGCTGCAACACACACGAGGCCTTTTCGGTCCCTCGGTTAACCGTTGGAGTATCAAACGAAGTCCAAATGACCCGAAACTTGACAGGCGGTCTACCGGTAGTAAACCAAGGCCGCTTGGCAAGTCTCGGACCAATCCGGAAATGTTTAATCCCCACACGAGAAAGAAAGGTAGAAATGACCACCGGAGGAGAACGAAGCGCCGGAATGCAAAACGGACAACGGGGAAAATGCTCGAATGCATGAGATGAACATGTATGCAAATGCAATGCACGTGATGACATGATAAGAGATGCCCGAAAAAGAAAACAACACACGGAGACAAGACCCAAACCCGATAAATAAATATGACTTAGCGTCGGAGACGGCAAGAGTTGGATACAAATATGGAAAGTTACATCTGGGGCGTTACACGCCACCACCAAATTCTTCCCTTAGAAGTGTTTTTCACATGGCGTTACATTTGCAAAGTCTTCGCTTTCTGTTTGTCTTCAATGTTAACATGGCCTCATGTTTATCTTCAATTTGGTTTCTGTCCTCTACAACATTCACTTATAGCTATGTCTTCACGTTGAATCTTTTGAACTAAGTGAATGTGATCGGACCCTAACCCCTCTATGCTTCTATCTTAAGTCTATCTATCCAAATCATATGCATTCTATTGACACTGTCAAAATGTCTTCTCTGCGTCCTTGTCAGCAGAAGACACAGAGACAAACATTAATCTGTTTTCAATGCTAAATCCTTCAACCTGAAACCCGGAGAAGTGGAAACGACCACCCAACAATCCAGGTGTGTGTGGGAACATGGAACAACCTCCAATGTGTTGCATGATCGCCACGTGTCCTTCAGATATGAACCGCCAGGGACACCTGTGTAATAACACTGTGCCATCCCTGTCCCTATAAATACACGCCTCACCCCAGTCATAATTTCTTCTTCCACTCTCGCACAAACCCTAGCGCCACCGCTAGCCCTCGACGACACCGACGACGAAGCGCTTAGCTGCCGCGACCTCACCGACGCCGTCCTCACACCGGCCGCGGACATCGTCTTCTCCGCTGTCGTCGTAGGTGTCCTTCGTCGCCAAGTTAGGGAACGGAAGATCGAACTGCTCGGCCTCCTCTCTCACTCTGTCTAGCAGTTCCTCGTGTGGTAAATAAAACCTCCTTTTTACAGTCCTTTTGATCCGATAGATTCATCCTTTTCTACCACAAGTAGTTTCTATTCACACAAATTGGATCTATCTCATACTGCATCTCATAACATGCCTAGTATATTCACTTATGCTTCACAAAGTAGTTAGATTCCTCATTTGTACTTATTCGTGGATTCGTACAAATCTGGAACCAACTCTCTACCTATGAGTGAATGTCTTCGCACTATGAGGTCAATGTCTTCTAAACTGATTTATCTTCAAAATTTTCTGAGAATGCATATGACCTCTTCCCCTTCCCTCGCACCTTTAATGCTGTCACAGGTACATGTCCGTGGGAGAATCCCTTGGTTCTCATAGTCTGCATTCATTTGCAGAGTTCTTACAGCATCATATAAATTCTCCTGAAGCCAGTTCTTATCTGACCAGTAGACGGAAGACTTTGACAGCTTTGAAGCCTTTCACTCTAACTTCATGGCAACAGAGAAATCTGCAAGGAAGGGTGGCAGATAGTGTCGTGGCAACACCTCAAGAGATTTGCCTCCTGACCTCTATGAGCTGTACAAGACAGATCCAGAGGAGGACTACAATCAGCGGAAAACCCGAAACCAATGGATTCAAAGATATTGGACAGAACAATGGTTCAAGTACAGGTTTGTGACCCAGGAGTATGCTGAGAAAAATTCCATCAAGCGACCATGGGGAGACATCTTGTACAGAAATCTTCAACCCAGATCCAGAGCTGAAGCCATTGAACAAGACTTTTATCCTTGCATGGTCCATGGACCACAGCCTGTAGATGCAGACCCATCTTCATTGCTATGGTGTCGTGACGACAATCTGTTCAAGCGCAACTTCTAATTTGCCAAGAACACGGCCAAAGAAAACAAGAAGTCATGGGGATTAGACTTCAATCCAGGCCCTCTGCTCCTCGTGCTGACGGCACACGTGAAGCTGAACCCAATCTGGTTGGGCCCTTCTATAACTTAGGAGGTCTCATTACCCACATAAAGGTTCAAGGGGCAGTCGTGGATCAACCTACAGACGACGCTGATTCTGACGAAGCGCCTGCACCACCGAAGCCAAAGAAGCTGAAGAAACCTAAAGCTTCGAAGCCTGCCCCTGCACCAAAGGTTTCACGGGCGAAGCCTCTGGCCACTGCACCTCCTGAACACAGTGTGCAGTCTGAAGATCTGTCACGGATCTCCAAGCCCTCCAAAGTGAAGATGCCCATGCAACCCACCAGCCAAGCACTGACCCCTTCTGTTGTTCTGTGCAACGAGAATGACGCTATTGATCTATCCAGCGACGACGATCTTGGCAATGACGCTCTTGAGCAGTTGATCAAGAGCAAGCAAGAGGCAGAAATCTTCAATGACCTTCCTCTCTTTGACATGGAAATCTTAAACAAGTTCATTGATGAGTGGTTTGACAGCCCAAATGTCAGCTTTGATGATCTTCAGCTTCCCATTGGCCTCAGCGTCGCCTTCCATGGAGGCATTGCTGCTGAGCTGGCTCTAGCTCAGAAAATTGTTGAGCTGAAGCATAAGATAGATTATGAAAAGGCTCAATTCAAGAAGCATATGGCTAAGCTCAATGTTGAAGACATTCAGAACTTCCAGGTCATGATGCATGAGCTCAAGGAAGCATTCCGCACAAAACGCGAAGAAGCCAAAGGTTCTCATGAATGCATGAAGGATCTTGCTGCTAAATGTGTTCAGGGATACAATGAAGCGGAAAAGCGCAAGGCTTTGGGGCGACCAGGCATCGACCCCCGAATGGCGGCCAAGAAGAAGAAGAAGCCAGCTGTGGCAGAACCCGAAGCACCAAGGCAGGAAGTACATCCAATTGTCTTCCCAGCTAGTATGACAGGCTTGAAACCTAAGGTCCCCATAGTGGCTTCAGAACTGAAGAAGACAAAGGCAGCTGAAGCCGAAGCCAGGAAGCGCAAGACCAAGGCCACCACTGATGATGCTCCTCCAACCAAGAAATGAAAAACCAAGAAGAGAGACCGGGCTGCTCCCACAGAGCCCCTTGATGTCGAGCCAATCTTAGTGGCTCGTCCTGTGTCTAAACATCAAGAACGCCGAGTGATAGTTCATGAGCCTGCTTCCACAGAGGCTCCTGAAGCTAAAGACAATCCAGCTGTTGACCCCACCGCAGCTGAAGACATTGGTCCTCATGACAATGTTGAAGATGATGAAGTCCTTCCTCAGATCGAGCACCAGTTGGTATCATTGCCGGTGCTCACGCACAACTAACTCATCAGCATTGGTCATCCTCTGATGCCAACTGCTCAGGATGCATCATGGGCTGATCACCCACAACGACAAGACACCCCAAGTTCTCCCCAACCACAAGTCACCTCACCCGTGCAAGATGACGATGACTTTGAGGCCCAGCAAACTCCATCTCCACAAGTGTCGCCAACATTGCGCAGGCTTCCCAAAGGACCAAGGCCTCAAGTCACTCCCACTGTGCACGTGTCAGAGTCTGAAGCCAAAACGGCTGAAGATATTCCGGCTGCAGCAGCCGATGAAGAAGAAGAACCACGAGTTGAAGTAGAAAGAGTTGCTACACCCCCGTCCCACCAAGATGTTGTTCTCGACGAGAACATGTCCGACCCTCCATCTCCTGAAGTGGAGGTTAACAATCCTGAGGCGGCCACCAACATCAACACTGAATCCAATGATGTTGTCATGGCGGAAGCTAATGTGGCGACTGAAGCTACTGCGGTGCCAGAAGTGCATGCACCTGAAGCCACTGCAGTGCCCAAAGCCAATACTGAAGCACCTGAAGCCAATGTGGCCCCTGAAGCCCATATCAACGACAATGTCAATGCTCCTGTACCCCCTCCAAGACCTCATACAATTGAGCTGGCATTTGATCGTGGTCAGCCTGTTATGGTCCGATGGCCCATTCTTGTTCCTTCACCTGCTGCGGGTCCACAATTTGACTATCATGTCAAGCACAGACCTCCCGTCCAGAAGCCCAAGCCAAGACTTCCACGATTCCTAGGCACTGCAACTTCACCTGGGGTCTTCAATGTGAATGGCTTCGTGGCACACAACACCTTCTTCAACAGCGCCAAGAACCCTTACACCAAACCTCGCATTTTATCAGATCGGTTCTGGAGCTATCAGCAGCGCAGCTACTATTCCTGCGTCTTATATAATCAAGGGCGCATATTTCCATATATGTGTCTCGACACTGAAGCTATAGCTGGCCTGCCCTGCCTTGAAGAAGCGTTGGATTGCTTCAGAGACGCTGGACTCCTGCAGTTTGTCACAGATAAGGAACACTGGAATGAAGAGCTTCTGCTACAGTTCTATGCAACTCTTCACATTCGAGGCTACAACAGGGATCCAAACACTTGGGTCCTTGAGTGGATGACAGGCAATGTCCATCATGAAGCCAAAGCTCTTGATATCATTGAGCTCACAGGCTCGCCCACTCCTGGTGAATACTATGAGCCAGGTTGTCAACAACACCAGAATGCTTTGGAGAGCATTTTTCAGAAGCCAGAACCCAACATGAGTCAAATGTTCAGCATGATGAAGCCTTTGCCTCACGACGCTGAATACCCATCTGAATTCTTTGTTGAAGACATAGAGTATCTGCCTCGCACCATTTATCACATCCTCAGAAAAACTCTATGGCCTATCAAAGGACATTCATTTGCAGCGAAGCTTGAAGGAGCAATGAAGACTTTGGTTTTCTACATCTTCAATAGCATCAGCTTCAATGCTCAAGACTTCTTCATTAGGAAGTTGGCTGCATCTGGCTCCGACATTTTTGGTCTGAAGTTCTATGCTCCATGGGTAATGCGCCTTATCAAGCTTCACTCTGCCATTAACTATCAGCCGTCTGCGCGCAATCATCTTGTCTTCTTGCCAGAGGTTGATCTGTCTGTTGAAGCTATTTACCCAGAGCCTGCAAAGGATCCCATTTATCTTCACAATGCTGATCACCAAAGCTTCACCCAGCCCATTGAAGGAGTTCAGGCAGTCTCGCGTGTTTATCCCTTGGCTGGCAACACATGTGCCCCTCGCCCTCAAACTGACGCCACTGGTAGCACCATTGCACAAAGGCCTCGAAGGCAATCTCGGGTTCTCAATGACCGAGAGTTTATCGTCGCGCTACACCAGAAACAGGACAAGCATCACAACTGGCTCAAGCGTCAGATGCAAAGCCTCTTGGTGGATGTCAACCGCATACGCAATCTTGCCACCAAGAATGCCTTTGTCACTCATGAAACCTGTCTAAGGTCGTGGAAGAGTTTGACTTTGCTTAGTGCTGAAGCTGATCTACAGGACGATGGCTTCACCAAAAGATTCAAGTTTGACTCAACTCCTCCACGGAATGCTCACTTGCATCGGACTCCCTCACTTGAAGACTCTGACTATTCGTCCTTAGCTGAGACAGTGAATGCCATAGTCATCGATGACCAAGATGATGCAACTTCACCTCCTCCAACTTCAGCGTGTGTCGACACTGCACCAAGTTCTTCTGCACCACCGGACCTCAACGACGACCCTGCTGCCTCGCCTGCACCTCATGGGAATGAGTAGGCGCTCTATGTCTTCAAACCTTTTTGGTCCTTACTGACAAAAGGGGGAGAAGCATATGAGTTGATAGTCTTCAAGCCGGTCCATATGGGTGGTTGCTTTACCTTTTGCTACTTTTGCCAAGTGCTTACAACTCTTGTTTTTCGATACATTTGTTTCTTTGAGTTGTAACACTTAAACTGGATGGTCGTCTGCTACTTATTTGCTATTCTGTGATGCGATGATAAATTCCGCATGTGCGATGATAACTTCCGCACTTAGGTCATTTTGCAGACGTCCATTTTTCATTATGCATGTCATTATCTTCGTCATCATAAGTTGAACAAGATCTCCACAAGTACAACCTGCCATGTGCATTTGCATTCCAAGAGCAAATTACTTATATGCACATCTTCAGGGGGAGCCTTTGCCACTTATGGAGACAATACTCTATCCTTTACAATTTCACATATTTTATTCCCCGTTGAAAACTTCAACCAGTTTGTCATCAATCACCAAAAAAGGGGAGATTGTAAGTGCATCTAGTGCCACCCCTAGTTGGTTTCGGAGTATTGATGACAAACCTGGTTGAGGGACTAATGTGTTTGTGAGAATTACAGGATAACACAGGTAGAAGTCCCTCATTGATTCGGTTTTCCTACTAGAGATGACCCCTAAAAATGTATGAAGACATTGAAGTCAAAGGTGGTATGTGAAGACATTCACATTGAAGACTATGACAAGAGAAGACATTGCGTGAAGACTATGGAGCGCGAAGACTTAGTTGTTTCATCGTTCTTTTTCTTCTTTGTTGAGTCATAGGAACCACCGTACTGTTAAGTGGGGTCCAAGTGAACCAGTCAGAATGACTGAAGTGATGCTTAACCAAAATCCTATGTCTTCGAGCGAAGACAATGAGAGCAAATCTTATCCAGAGCTGGATAAGTCAGCTTTTCTTGTAGCCCAAGTAAAGTTGCCGTGTGTGTTTGAAATCTGACCGTTGGAACATGTGTCAGTTCCTTAGTGACCCAGGGTCATTTCGGACAAATCAGGTCGGGTTGCCTAGTGGCTATAAATAGCCCACCCCCTACAACCATAAATGGTTGGGTGCTAGAGTTAGTGTACGGCTTTTGTCGTTTGAGAGCAACCCACCTCGAAGCCTTTGAGAGAGAATTCCTTGCGAGGACAAAGCCCTAAACACCCAGAGCCAAAGAGTGTTAGGCATCACTTAAGTCTTCCTGTCTGTGTGATCTGAAGACTTATTACACTTGAGGACTGTGAATCCTCCAGCCGGTTAGGCGTCGTGTTCTGAGCATCCAAGAGTCATTGTGGATCGCCGATGAACGAAGTCTGTGAAGGTTTGGAAGTCTACCTTGAAGAGTTACCAGAGTGATTGGGCGAGGACTGGGTGTCCTTAGCTCAAGGGGAATAAGGTGAAGACACGGTCTTCTGAGTTGAATCTCAGCCTCCCTAACCAGACGTACAGTTGTCACAGCAACTGGTACTGGTCCAACAAATCATTGTCTTCAACGAGCCACTGGTTCCATCCTTCCCATCTCTTTATGTGCTGATTGGTCCTTGTGAAGTCACTGCCTGTTTGCATTAGTTATTTGTCTTCACTGTGTGACTGCTTGTTCTGATTGGCTTCATACTATCTTCCATCCTGAGCTATACTGCCTAGCTGCTATTAGTCTTTATGGTTTCATTTCATTGAATACTTGACTATGGCTAGCTTAGTGTAGTCTACCTTCCGCTGCATGGTAATAGGTTTATTTCTATCGTTTGTCTTTGAAACTTCCATGTTTTGAAGACTTTCATAAAAATCGCCTATTCACCCCCCCCCCCCTCTAGTCGATCATTAGCACTTTCACTTTCTAGAGAAGGAGTTTCTCTCGAAAGAAGTGAGTGGGGGAATGTAGAACTTGATAAGGTAATTATACCTTCTCCCGAATTGGAAAGTAGTTCATCACAGAAATCAGTTCTAGTGATCTCTACACCAATTAGTGAGGAAGCTAATGATGCTGGTCATGAAACTTCAGATCAAGTTACTACCAAACCTCATAGGACAACCAGAGTATGGTCCACACCAGAGTGGTTATTGGCCGGAGACGTGTCTCGGTCATGTCTACATAGTTCTCGAACCCGTAGGGTCCGCACACTTAAAGTTTCGGTGACGATTGTATTATGAGTTTAGGTGATTTGATGTACCGAAGGTAGTTCGGAGTCCCGGATGAGATCGGGGACATGACGAGGAGTCTCGAAATGATCGAGATGTAAAGATCGATATATTGGACGAATATATTCGGACATCGGGAAGGTTCCGAGTGATTCGGGTATTTTTGGAGTACCGGGGAATTACGGGAATTCACCGGGAGAAGTATTGGGCCTTGTTGGGCCATACAGGAATAGAGGAGAGATGCCAAAAGGAAGGAGGCGCACGCCCCCCTCTGGTCCGAATTGGACAAGGGGTACAGCCCCCCTTTCCTTCTCCCTCTCCCCCTCTTTCCTTCTCTCCTACTCCGGAAAGGAAAGGGGAATCCTACTAGGACTTGGGAGTCCTAGTAGGACTCCCCACACTTGGCGCGCCCCCTCTAGGACCGACCTCTCCCTCCCTCCTTTATATACGGGGGCAAGGGGCACATCTAGAAACAACAATTGATCTCTTGATCTCTTAGCCCTCTGCGGTGCCCCCCTCCACCATATTCCATCTCGATCATATCGTAGCAGTGCTTAGGTGAAGCCCTGCATCGGTAGCATCATCATCACCGTCACCACGCCATCGTGCTGACGGTACTCTCCTGTGAAGCTCTGCTGGATCAGAGTTCGCGGGACGTCATCAAGCTGAACGTGTGCTGAACTCGGAGGTGCCGTACGTTCGGTACTTGATCGGTCGGATCGTGAAGACGTACGACTACATCAACCGCTTTGTGCTAACGCTTTCGCTTTCGTTCTACGAGGGTATGTGGACAGACTCTCCCCTCTCGTTACTATTGTTGGGGAACATAGTAATTTTAAAAAATTTCTTACGCACACGCAAGATCATGGTGATGCATAGCAATGAGAGGGGAGAGTGTTGTCTACGTACCCTTGTAGACCGATAGCGGAAGCGTTATGACAACGCGGTTGATTTAGTCGTACGTCTTCACGGCCCGACCGATCAAGCACCGAAACTACGGCACCTCCGAGTTCTAGCACACGTTCAGCTCGATGACGATCCTCGGAATCCGATCCATCAAAGTGTCGGGGAAGAGTTCCGTCAGCACGACGGCGTGGTGACGATCTTGATGTACTACTGTTGCAGGGCTTCGCCTAAGCACCGCTACAATATTATCAAGGATTATGGTGGAAGGGGGCACCGCACACGGCTAAGAAAACGATCACGTGGATCAACTTGTGTGTCTATGGGGTGCCCCGTGCCCCCGTATATAAAGGAGTGGAGGAGGGGAGGGCCGGCCCTCTCTATGGCGCGCCCTAGGTGAGTCCTACTCCCACCGGGAGTAGGATTCCCCCTTTCCTAGTCCAACTAGGAGTCCTTCCAAGTATTAGGAGTAGGAGACAAGGCAGGGGAAGAGGGAAGAGAAGGAAGGAGGGGGCGCAGCCCCTCCCCCTAGTCCAATTCGGACTAGGCCTTGGGGGGCGCGCGGCCTGCCTCTCCCTCTCCCCTAAAGCCCAATAAGGCCCATATACTTCTTCTCTCGTATTCCCGTAACTCCCCGGTACTCCGAAAAATACCCAAACCACTCGGAACCTTTCTGGTGTCCGAATATAGTCGTCCAATATATCGGTCTTTACGTCTCGACCATTTCGAGACTCCTTGTCATGTCCCCGATCTCATCCGGGACACCGAACTCCTTCGGTACATCAAAACTCATAAACTCATAAATATAACTGTCATCGAAACCTTAAGCGTGCGGACCCTACGGGTTCGAGAACAATGTAGACATGACTGAGACACGTCTCCGGTCAATAACCAATAGCGGGACCTGGATGCCCATATTGGCTCCTACATATTCTACGAAGATCTTTATCGGTCAGACCGCATAACAACATATGTTGTTCCCTTTGTCATCGGTATGTTACTTGCCTGAGATTCGATCGTCGGTATCCAATACCTAGTTCAATCTCGTTACCGGCAAGTCTCTTTACTCGTTCCGTAATACATCATCCCGCAACTAACTCATTAGTTGCAATGCTTGCAAGGCTTAAGTGATGTGCATTACCGAGAGGGCCCAGAGATACCTCTCCGACAATCGGAGTGACAAATCCTAATCTCAAAATACGCCAACCCAACATGTACCTTTGGATACACCTGTAGAGCACCTTTATAATCACCCAGTTACGTTGTGACGTTTGGTAGCACACAAAGTGTTCCTCTGGCACACGGGAGTTGCATAATCTCATAGTCATAGGAACATGTATAAGTCATGAAGAAAGCAATAGCAACAAACTAAACGATCGGGTGCTAAGCTAATGGAATGGGTCATGTCAATCAGATCATTCACCTAATGATGTGATCCTGTTAATCAAATAACAACTCTTTGTTCATGGTTAGGAAACATAACCATCTTTGATTAACGAGCTAGTCAAGTAGAGGCATACTAGTGACACTCTGTTTGTCTATGTATTCACACATGTATTATGTTTCCGGTTAATACAATTCTAGCATGAATAATAAACATTTATCATGAAATAAGGAAATAAATAATAACTTTATTATTGCCTCTAGGGCATATTTCCTTCAACTATGCATCACCATGATCTTGCGTGTGCGTAGGAAATTTTTGAAATTACTACGTTCCCCAACAATCCCCCTCCTCCACTCCTTTATATACGGGGGAGGGGGACACCCCATAGACACACAAGTTGATCAGTTGATCTTTTAGCCGTGTGCGATGCCCCCCTCCACCATAATCCACCTCGGTCATATCGTAGCAGTGCTTAGGCGAAGCCCTGCGTCGGTAGCATCATCATCATCGTCATCACGTTGTCGTGCTGACGGAACTCTCCTTCGAAGCTCTGCTGGATCGGAGTTCGTGGGACGTCACCGAGCTAAACGTGTGCTGAACTCGGAGGTGTCGTATGTTCGGTACTTGGATCGGTCGGATCCTGAAAACATACGACTACATCAACTGCGTTCTCATAACGCTTCCGCTTACGGTCTACGAGGGTACATAGACAATACTCTCCCCTCTCATTGCTATGCATCACCACGATCTTGCGTGTGCGTAGGAAATTTTTGAAATTACTGCGTTCCCAACACACCCTCTTGTTTATATAGACACCGGAGGGGCCTAGGATTGTACAGAGTCGGTTTACAGAGAGGAATCTTCATATCCGAACGCCAAGATTGCCATCCACGCAAAGGGGAGTCCCATCCGGACACGGGGGGGTGGGGGTGGGGGGCTTCTATCTTGTATCTTCGCGGCCCGTTAGTCCGGCCCATGTCATATAGCCCGGACGCCCGGGGACCCCCCTAATCCAGGACTCCCTCACCCATCAAGCCGGGAACTATCATCATGAGAGGCCCCTTAGCCGGGACACTGTCAATTGATCCAAGGGATTGTGGGTACCTATGGAGCCTTAGAACCAGGAAGTGACAAGAGACAAATCATGAATAACACATAAAAATAATGTTCAATTATGCAAAGTCAATACCAACAATCATGTGCACAAATACACTGGGCTGCAAGGTCGTACCTTAGCCCACGGCCTTAGGGGATTACACACACATGGCAATCAGATCACAGACGAAAAACAATGTAGATGAAATTGATAGAGGAATGATTGTATAGAGTCTTACAATGTTGTCGTATGTGATGGATTGATTACAAGTATGGCGAACTATGGGGAGAATGACTACGGAGATGGAGATGGCGGTGGCGATGGGGTGACTAGAGTTTCTAGGAATGGCGGTGGTGATCCTGACGACTGTTCTGCTCTTCAAGGTGCTGCTGACGCATGCTCGTACCAGACACCGTCTTCTCCTCCGGATCCTCTTTGATGTGTTTAGTTGGCTTAACTTGATCTTCATAGTTTATTTTTTTCATGTATAGCTTCATTTCCTTCCCTTTAATGGTCCATTTCTTGCGGATAAAAATACACGAAGAAATTTGCAACCTTTTGCATTTATTACTCATTAGTGGTAAGATCAGAGTGATTTTCTTGGAATGAGTCAGTTGTTGAAGTTTGTCTCTTAGCACTGCTCCCATGTTCCGAGTAGTGCCCTCAACACTTGTCTTGTTGCCAACCGTCTTGGGCAGCTGCTAGTTTCTTCTTTTCAACACTGCTCCCATATTCCGTGTAGTGCCCCTGATCTCATGTCTACCCGTGTTGGGCGGCTGTTTGGTTTTTACGGTTGTGGTAACGACCATTCTGGTGGTTACCAATTTTTTTGCTGGTTTTCACGCGAAGGATCAGAAAAGGGTCATTAATCTCCAACTTGAACAAAGTACATTGACCTGACTTGTTTGTGCACGTGTATGTTAACTTTATTTGGTAACAAGGATTCCCACTTCTCCACCATTAATTGTTGTGAAGGCCGCACGAGAAATCACGCCTAGGAAGAGACAAAAGAGTATAGCAAGTCATTTTGTGATTTGTTATTGTGTGTACTGATCTTCATGAAATTGATGCTTTTGGACTGAATTAGTGATCTTATCTTGTGTGTAGCAAGATGAGGGATCAACTTCTTCTTTTTTCTTTTTCTTTTTTGCGGAAGATGAGGGCTCAACTTGTGAGACATGACTCGCGTTATGCTTGAAATCTAAATTCATATTGTACCTATCAATTATGGATTGTCAAGTCCATGGATACTTGTGCAGCTTATTGGGTTGATTTTGTGGATTGGCATATACAGTATATTCTTGAGACATTTGAAAATGGTACTGAAATATAGAGACATCATGTCAAAAGAATTGGTGAAAATGATGTCAAATTTTTGAACAAAACTATACATGAGTGCGAGTGCATTTTACAGCCATCCAGCAAGGGCTACAGTTGAAGCCATCAAGCTACGTACGCCGGCGAACCCTCTCTATAAGAAGAGGGTGCCGGGCCGGGCGCCCCTGCACACATGGCGAGAATGAGCCTCTACAACTACAAGCTCGTGCTCCTCTTCCTCCTGGCGTCCGCCGCAGCCGGCGCGGCGACCGCCGCCCGCACCGTTCCGGCGCCGCCGACAACCCCCGCGGCCGCGGTCGACGTCCACCAGGCGGTACCTCCACCC
>NC_057812.1:625362285-625372830 GCF_018294505.1 Triticum aestivum | reverse complement strand
CGACGTCCGACGAAGACGGTCAGTCCCGCGAGGTTCGCCACGCGATCCCGCCACCGCCACCGCCGCCAACCGCACCGCCGCCGCCGCTGTCAAGCGCGCCTCCGTCGCGTCGCCGTGGCGTTGGGGATCGTGGCGGGCGCGGCGGTCGTCGTCCTCGTGGTCACCACCGCCGTCTGCTGCTGGCTCAGCCGCCGCCGCCGGATCGCGGAGGACCCGCCGGCGCCGGTCGCCGTCCGCCGCTCCGACATTGTCGTGGAGATGCGACCGATCACTGTTCGCTAAGGTCGTGTTATATACAAGTACTGCTGTAATGACTGTCACTGAACGAACTAGTGTCTTTCTGTGAAGTAGTATTATACATCATCAAGTGTCTCTCTCAACAGATACTTCATAAACTACTCCCTCCGTCTGGGTGTATAAGTCATTCGCGTAGTTCTAGGTCATCGATTTGAGAAATTAAATATGTGTTATATGTCATGAAAAATATACCACTAGATTTCCACGCGGATGTAGTTTCTAAATATATATTTTTTGTCACATATAATACATATTTAGATAGTTAAATTATCGACCTAGAACTACGCGAATGACTTATACACCGGGACGGAGGTAGTAGTATGAATTCTCTGGAAGTATTATCCCTATTCGTGTCTTTCTGAACAACCAATGAAGGATGCACACACAGATTTCCCTAAGTACTACTCTTTAAACTAAACTACGACCAGTAATTTGGAACGAAGGAAATACTCAATAAGCTCTAATTTGTCTTGATGTTTCTCTACTTGAGCACAAAGACTGGTAAAATTGTAGTATCATTTAGGGCAATTCACCAGCAAGTGAAAGTCGGCCTTCTTTAATTAGCTGCGTGATTTTGTCAAAAAAAAGTGTGATATCTATACCATTCTATAGTGTGGGAATTATTTTGAATTTAGACCATCCGATCTACACATCCAACGGTCAATATGTGGCAAATTCTAACAACGTGAGCCATCGATTTCGGCATCCAACGGCTGAAAAGCGCACGGGGCCTGAAAAGCGCACCTGTCTCGCTCTCCCATCACATGCTGGCCTTCCCCCTGGTCCGTGGCCTTCCCTCCCCGTGGCCACCGCCATTTCTTCCTCCATGTAGTGTTGTCACTCCCAGCCTCGCCAGTGCTATCCTCCGTCTGAACAAATAAATAATCACACCACATTTGTTTTGGCGCACTACCTCAGTATCCATTCGGCGGTACCCAGCTCTGTTGCTGAAACTTTATTTCCCTTTACCATCACACAAGCAAAAAATTCAGTTGGCACGACCGTCCGTTTCAGCACATGCTCACATCTCGACATCTGTCGGCCACAGCCAGGTGGCTCGGAGGAGGCCGGAGATGGCTGCCTGGGAGGCCTGCAAAGCCATAGTCCATCGAGTGGCGCCGGATGACATCGTCATGGTGCGGAGCGATGGCCATAGTACAGAAGGTATGAAGAACCTGTGCGTTGGATCTAAAACATACTAGGGGCCCGTTCGGTATGCAGGTCAGAAAAACTAAGGAATATAAAAAAGTACAGGAACGGAGTTGGTTGTACAGTGCAATCCTGCATGACCCAAAACAGACGAATGAGAAAAAGGAGAGGTGTTCGGTTCATTGAAAACCTTACAGAGGTGTTCGGACTAGCAATGCGAGAATGTATATTATTTTATTCATTGCATGCCGGTTTATCTTCACTCACTGCCATGTGGAGTAATTTTTTATTCAGCTTGCATAGTGGCTGCCTCGGGCCTCCGCCCAAAAAAGAGATTAGACCAGATTTACAAAATCCTTTGGAATGGCGACTGTGAGAGAATCTTTCCACAGGGATATTGTAGATGTTTCCTTTGATCCGAACGCTGCCAAGGGAGATAAAACTGTGGAACGGACATTCCTATGGAAAAGTATCAAAATCCCGTGAAGCGAACACAGCCTAGAACAGGAGACGGGAAGGAGACGGGCAGAAGAGACGGGAGAGTTCGAGATATGCCTAGACATTTTTAAGAGGTGAGTAACGTGTTGCAGCAACATTGTCCCAGAAAGCTAGGCATTTATGGGCAGGCTCGGATTGGTAAAGTGGGCTATCCTGGAATTCCTTCTTGCAAATCATGACGTGGTAGGCCTGAGTGTGAATGGTCTGAATGAGTGCTCTCTAAAACAAATTTGTCTCTAGTATATTGTTTCTAAAAAAACTCATGGTAGTTCTCAGGAAACTTTCTACAACAACATAAAAAAATTGGAAAGCGAGACATAATTGTTTTCATGATATACACATATAGAAGGAAACGACATAAGAAAGTGTATCCAGGCATACTCCACTTCGCAATCACTTGGTACAAATTTATTGCCCATATTTTATACTTCATGAAATGCCAACATGAATTGTCGGCATGCATGTCACCGGTGTGCAAAGCACGTGCCACTTACTATCTGAAGAGAGCTCTGATGCTCACAGTAAAGACGTTTTTTTTTCCGAAAGGGAGGTCTCCTCGGCCTCTGCATCAAAACGATGCATACGGCCATCTTATTAATAAAAAAAGGCAAAAGTGCCAACAAGGTTCCACAATCTCCAGCTAAACAAAAGGATAAAAAGAAATGCAGCTCACACAGAGCTACAGACGGCTAGATATACAAACTAGCCCTAAAAAGAAGCCACAACCGGCTGGCTAACAATAGATAGGGAAACTAATTGCCTATCCTATTACATGACCGCCATCCAAACCGGTTGAAGATATCCCGAGCGACCATCTCCCAACGGATAGATCCAGTAACCAAATGCTCCCTGGCCTCCATCGGAGTGAGTAGCGACCACGAACGGATCAGTGTCGTAGCTCGGAAAATAACCTGCAAGAAATGAATCCGTGATGTTCTGTTAAAAACCAAATCATTTCTGCAATTTCAGATAGTCCATAACAAAGCGCAAACTCCAACCCGAATATGTCTTGTGAGAACAGGCCCAACCCCATTAAGCCATGTCCCAAATAAAGCATTGACAGAAGTCGGTGGAGTAAGATTAAAAGCAATATGGATCGTCCGCCAAAGAACTCTAGCCAACGGGCAATCAAAGAATAAATGCTTAATCGTCTCATCCCGATCACAGAAACTACACCTAGTAGGTCCTGTCCAATTGCGTTTAATCAAGTTATCATTTGTTAAAATAACTTGTTTATGGACAAACCACATAAACACTTTTATTTTTAAAGGCACCTTGACAGCCCAAACAAACTTGGAAGTTGGAATAGCAGTTGAATTAATAACATCAATATACATTGATTTAACTGAAAATACTCCAGAACTAGTCAACTTCCAACGCAATATATCGGGTCGGTGAGAAAGTTGAACCTCCATCAGTCTCCTAACTAGATGAATCCATTCTTCCCAACGATTGCCCACTAGCGACCGTCGAAACTGAATATTAAGGGGGATAGATTGGAATACCGTTGCCACGAACACCTCACGTCGTTGAGCAATCCGATATAGAGACGGATATTGAATGGCTAAAGGTGATTCACCAAGCCAAGTATCCTCCCAGAAACGAGTACTTGTACCGTTTCCAATAACAAATCTCGTCCTACTGAACATAGATTGTTTGACTTTCATTAGTCCTTTCCAGAAAGGCCAGTCAGTCGGCCTGACTGCGACCTGGGACAATGTTTTTGTTTGGAGGTACTTGTTGCGGAGGATCTGCGCCCACATGGCCTCAGTCCCAGAAGACAGTTTCCACAACCACTTACTAAGAAGACATCTGTTCTTGATTTCAAGATTTTCAATACCAAGACCCCCTTGGTCTTTCGGTCTACAGATGATGTCCCATTTAGCAAGCCGATATTTTCTTTTAAGTTCATCACCCTGCCAAAAGAAGCGCGACCGATAGAAGTCCAGACGTTTCCTAACACCAACTGGGACCTCAAAGAACGATAAGAGAAACATAGGCATACTCATGAGCACCGAATAATCAATATCAACCGGCCTCCGTATGACATGAGCTTACCCTTCCAACAACTCAGTTTTTTCTCAAATCGATCCTCTATGCACTTCCATTCTCTGTTTGTTAGCCTACGATGGTGAATCGGGATACCAAGGTAAGAGAAGGGTAAACTCCCCAACTCGCACCCAAACAACTGCCTATAAGACTCCTGGTCGTCTTTGGCTCTACCAAAGCAGAACAATTCGCTCTTATGGAAGTTGATCTTTAACCCTGTCAGTTGTTCAAACAGACATAACACAAGCTTCATATTTCTCGCCTTGGCCAAATCATGCTCCATAAAGATGATTGTATCATCGGCGTACTGAAGGATGGAAACACCTCCCTCCACAAGATGAGGAACCAACCCACCCACTTGACCATTTTCCTTAGCCCGGCTTATCAAAATTGCTAACATATCCACCACAATGTTAAACAGGATAGGGGACATCGGATCTCCTTGTCTTAGGCCTTTATGTGTCTGGAAATAATGACCTATGTCGTCATTCACTTTAATTCCCACACTCCCTTTTTGCGTAAATGATTCGACCTGTCGACGCCAGGCTTCATCAAAACCTTTCATACGCAATGCCTGTTGGAGGAATGGCCACTTAACCTTATCGTACGCTTTTTCGAAATCCACCTTAAAAATTACTCCATCTAATTTTTTGGAATGGATTTCATGGAGCGTTTCATGAAGGACAACCACCCCTTCAAGGATGTTCCTGTCCGGCATGAAAGCAGTTTGGGATTGCTGCACCACAGATTGCGCAATCTGTGTGAGCCTATTAGTTCCGACCTTGGTGAAGATTTTGAAACTAACATTGAGGAGGCAGATCGGCCTGAACTGCTCGATCCTCGCAGCATCCGTTTTCTTCGGAAGCAATGTGATAGTTTCAAAATTCAAGTGAAATAATTGAAGCTGTCCAGAGAATAGATCATGAAACATAGGTAGTAAATCCCCCTTAATAATGTGCCAGCACTTTTTATAGAACTCAGCCGGGAACCCATCCGGACCGGGAGCCTTATTGTTTTTCATTTGTGCAATAGCATCGAACACCTCCTTTTCTAAGAGCGGGGCAATCAAAATATTATTATCAGCAGCAGTCAATTGAGGCACGTCCTCAACCCTGGACTCATCGAGGGACACACAATTGGCCTCCGGCGGTCCAAATAACTGTCTATAGTATTCGGTGATATAGGTTTTGATATTATCCTGCCCTAAAATAGTACCCTCATCCTGCTCTAGCTGAAAGATCCGTTTCTTTCTGTGTTTACCATTAGCAATGAGGTGGAAAAATTGAGTATTCGCGTCCCCTTGGACTACTTTGCGGGTCTTGGCACGCAAAGCCTGTCGTGGTTCTAAGCCTGACAGTAGAGTGGGGGGTAGGTATGAAGAGACAAGGTTCTAGCTATGGAGAGGTTGTAAGCACAAAGGATGTACGAGTTCAGGCCCTTCTCGGAAGAAGTAACAGCCCTACGTCTCGGAGCCCGGAGGCGGTCGAGTGGATTATGAACGTATGGATTACAAGGTGCCGAACCCCTCTGCCTGTGGAGGGGGGTGGCTTATATAGAGTGCGCCAGGCCCCCAGCCAGCCCACGTAGGAGAGGGTTTAAGGTGAGTTAAGTCTGGGGCGTTACTGATAACGCCCCACATAAAATGCCTTTACTATCATAAAGTCTACTTAATTACAGGCCGTTGCGGTGCAGAGTGCCTCTTGGCCTCCTGGTGGTCGAGTGAGTCTTCGTGGTCGAGTCCTTCAGGCCAGTCGAGTGAATCCTCGTTGGTCGACTGGAAGGCAACCTCTTCTAGGGATGTCCTAGGGTAAGTTACTTGGAACAGGTCCATGACCCTACCCTAGGTACATAACCCTATCATTAGCCCCCGAATGGATTGAGGCTTCGAGTGAAGAAGGCGTTGATGTCGTTTTCGATTAACCTTTGCGCTCTAGTTGTGCGCTGTTCTGGATCTAGAATCTCTTCGTTGACGGGGAGCAATTTGTCTTCGGTCGACTCGATCCATTCTATTTTTGCGTCGAGTGATCTTTCGAGCTTCGACGATCTCCGAGCGACGGATCGCCGGAAACACCGCGTCTGACAGACTGATTTGTTGCTCGCGGATTCCGCGGGGTGCGAAATTTGGGGGCGCGCGCGAAGCGGGGCAGACCGCGGCGTTCGGATGGGACGGGGCATAGATGCCTCGATCTCCGCGCCGCCTTTTTCGCCACGTATCCAGTCCTCATAACTGCTCCCAGATATGATTAGATCGACCGGGCCCACATGTCAGCCACTCGGAAGAGACCTTATAAATGCGCCCGGCGGGGATTTCTGTGCTGCGCCTCAGCATTCTCCCTCTCTCCCTCTGCCTCCTTCCTCTCTGCTCAGCGTGCTCGCTCTCACCTCCGCACCACTTTCCTTCGCGCATCTCACCGGCGACCATGGCCAAGGAGAAGACGGCGGCGCTGGAGCGTGCCAAGAAGGCGTCGGCATCGGAGAAGGCGAAGGGGAGATCCACCAGCCGCAGAGGGTCCTCGTCCAGATCCCGCCTGCCGAAAGGCTGGGTCCAAGGAGACTGGATCCAGTCGACCATCACGGAGAAGGACCTCCTCGACATGGCCAACAAGGGCTTGATCCCTCACGGAGCTGCGAGGTTGCCGGGGAAGGAGTGGCAGCCACAGCCAGAAGAGGGTGAGTGCGTGCTCCTGGCCACTCATGTTGATCGTGGGTTTTCCTTGCCACCAAGCATTTTCTTCCGTGGCTTCTTGAATTTCTTTGGAGCGCAGCTCCACCACTTTACCCCAAACTCCATTGCCTATCTTGCTGCATTCGTGTCCATGTGTGAGGGTTTCTTGGGCTGCCGACCGCACTGGGGTTTGTTCAAACGTATCTTCACGTGTCGCTCTCAGACCGTGAAGAAGGCTAGCCCAGGTGACGAGAAGACCCGAGTCGTCCAAATGTGTGGGGGCCTGGGGATTCAAGTGAGGAATAATAGCACCTTCCCGCCCATGAGCTTTCCCGAGTCCGTCAGAGGCTGGCAGTCGACTTGGTTCTACTGCCAGGTCCAGTCGACGCCAGGGCAGTCGAGTGGACTCCCTCCGTCTACCATGGACCGAGTGAACAAGCCCTCCCCTCTGAAGCTGATTCCGGAGGAGAAAGCCGACGAGAAGATGTTGATGGAGCGCGTGGTGCAGTTGGTTCGGGAGGGGGTGACGGGCATGGATCTTCTGGAGGTCTTCCTCAGGCGTCGCATCCAACCCCTTCAATTCCGGAGCCACAGCATGTGGTTGTACTGTGGGCCCGAAGACGAGACTAGAGTCCATCCAGAAGAAGTCGACGATGTCACTCTGGAAAGATGGATGGTAGCCGTTACCGGAAACAGGGACAACCCGCACGGAGCCAGAAGGATTCCTCCACTCGACCACAACAGCAACCCAAACAAGGTACACTTGCTCTGCCCTCCACTGAGTCCTTGTCGTATTCATTTCTGTTAACCCTGTCGACTGGTCGACTGATCCTTGTTTGAGCATCTGCTAGGCCCTCACCGAGCTGTACTCGATGCCCAATGGGGCACAAGCCTCGACTGAGGAAGGCGAGGCGAGCGGGGGCGAGGCGAGCGGGGGCGAGAGCCAGGAAGAGGAGGAGTGGGATTCGGATGCTGCAGGGGATGATGACGACGATGATGATGATGAAGGTGATGAAGACGACATCGAGGACGAGGAAGAAGAGGAGGAGGAGGTCGTTCCACCGCGCTCAGAAAGGCGGTCGAAGCTTGTCCACGACCCTTCGACCGAACGTGGTAAGGGGGTTGGGACCGCCACTCAGTCGACCAAGCGCCCTCGGACCACCTCTCCGGCGCCGACTGAAAAGGCGCCGAAGCAGCCCAGGGCGGCCTCATCGAAGCCGGCCAAGCTCCTGCCGAAGATGAAGGTGTCCATCCTCACCATATCAGGGTAATTGTGTTGCTCATATTTTCTTACTCTGTGCGAACTTTATCTTTGGTCGACACTGAGGTTAGTCGACTGATCCTTTGGAGTTGCAGTGCTGCTACCTCTGAGACTTCGGCCCGGGCCGAAGACCACGAGATGGAGGATGCGGCAACTTCGAACCCAGGTATTGTATTCTTAACACCGTTGTTAGTCGACTGACTTGCGACCTCTGATCCTGATTCTTCTTCGCAGTTCCGCCCCATACTGTTATCGATCTTCCTGACGACGACGAGGATGAAGAACCACTGGCACGCAGGAAGAGTCGGAAAACGCCCGCCAGTAAGGTGCCTCAGGATGTGACGGCGCCTGAGACTCTGACTGTGGAGGAAGAGAACACCACTCGACACACAGTGTCCTTCGCGAATCCACTGACGAGTGCTCAGCAGCCTTCCCTCTTCACGACTCACCACGTCCCAGAGGACCAAGCTGGTGCAGCGAAGGAGGCAATACGCCAGGCGGGACTCATGATGGAGCAGCTGAAGACCATCCGGGATGCGAGCCAGGCAGCTTATGACGCCAGCTCTGCCCTCCAAAGCAATGTCCAGGTCAGTCGACTGCTGTTTGTTCTGTTGGATATGCTACCAGAAACTTTTCTTTTCCGGGATTTATATTAGCCACCCACTGGGTGTGTCGAATAAACTCCGTGTTAGCGGGGGCACGCTGAGAGCACCCGCTGGGTGTAGTCCCCAAGGCTAAGGTCGACTGCTGGCAGTCGGCCTTAGGCTTTATGATTTCAATCTTTCTGTCAGTCGACTGGTCGACTGGATTTCGCAAACCGGTGGGGGCACGCTGAGTGCACCCACTGGGTGTAGTCCCCGAGGCTGTGGTCGACTGCTTGCAGTTGATCACAGTCTTAGAGAATGCGTCTTGCACACTGTTTTTTTTTTGAGGTCGACTGGTCGACTTTGTCTTCAACAGGATTAGTGGGGGCACGCTGAGTGCACCCACTGGGTGTAGTCCCCGAGACTACGGTCGAATGCTTGTATTCGGCTGTAGTCTTAGAAACGTGTGTTTTTCCCTTTTTCACTCGGAAGTGAGTTACGTTTGACGTTTAGTCGATTGGTTCTTCGCAGAACTCCTGTGATCTTGTGGCTCGCTACTCAGAGCTGGAACAGAAGCATACTCAAGTCGAGCTGAGCTTGAAGCTGGTTCAGGAGAAGCTGGCAAAGGCAAAGGAGGAGACCGAAGGTATGTTTGGTGAGACCCTGACGACTGCCTTTTCCCTTGCTAGTTTCGGCATCTGATCTCGCTGTAACTTGCAGGTAAGGTAAGGGAGGCCCAGCAGAAGAAAGACCTTGAGCTAGCTGAGAAGATCAAGCTTGCTGACGAGAAGTTGGCTTCAGTCACCAAGCTCGAACAAGACAATACCAATCTGAAAACTGCTCTTGGGATTGCCAACAAGGAGGTCAGTCGACTGAGAACTGACAAAGCTGCCCTGACCGACCAAGTCAGCAAATTGACTGAGAAGAAAACTGAACTGGAAACCTTCCTGAGTGGCCTTGCCAAGAAGCTGTTTCTTATGCTTGAAGGTAAATCTTCATGTTTGGCAAATATTTCCGATTGTGGCCTTTTCCATTCGACTCTCTCCTTGACTTAATGATCATCCTTGCAGAATTTTGTCAAAACTTTGAAGAAGAAACCAGCCGACTGGAGCCAAACCTTGACCCCGTCAATTCTCCGGTGAACGACGAAGTTGCCATGGATGTCTTCCGACTGGAGTCTCGTGTTGCAGCTGTCGTGGACTATCTCGCAAGGCTGAAGGCCGCCACATCTCGCATCGACTCGACGCTCTGGCCTGAGGAGACACTTCAGAATGACCTTGAGTCACTGATGGCCCGCTTGAACACGATCCCTGGTCGAGTGCAAGAGTGGAAGAAGTCCTCGGCTCGGTGTGGTGCAGATGTCGCTCTGTGTCTGGCCCGAGTCCACTGCAAAGATGCACGAGAGGAGAAGCTGGCGGCCCTTCGGGTGGCCAATACCAAGAAGCACGACTTCAGGTCCTTTATGGAGACTTTCCTTGCAGCTGCCACTCGGATCGCCGACGGAATTGACCTTGATGAATTCGTTGCACCTTCCAGCCCTCCGCGGGAGGGGTAAAAAAAACTTCTTCTGGCTCGACTCTTTAAATTTGCCTCGGTATGCCGAGTGGAATTGTAACCGACAAACTTTAACAGGCTTGACGCCTGAGCACTTTCGGTTCCTTTAAATATTGATTCAAACTTGAATTTGGCGCTTGAATATGATTGCCTTTGGCTCAAAATGTCTTATGCAGATTCAAAGCAAGGTGCCTGTGCTTAAGCGAGCGCTTGGACTGCAGCTAAGCCTCCGAGTGAGAGGGTCGCTCTTCACTCGGTAGGATTTTTGTAACTTAGGCGAGCACGAGGCTGCAGCTAAGCCTCCGAGTGGAAGGCTGGCTTACCACTCGGTAGGATTTTGATAAACTTAGGCGAGTGCTTGGACTGCAGCTAAGCCCCCGAGTGAGAGGATCGCTCGTCACTCGGTAGGATTTTGATAAACTTAGGCGAGCACGAAGCTGCAGCTAAGCCCCCGAGTGAGAGGATTGCTCTTCACTCGGTAGGATTTT
>NC_057812.1:625289979-625356406 GCF_018294505.1 Triticum aestivum | reverse complement strand
GCAGCTGCTAAATTCTGAATTGGGGTTCGATATACCTGAGTCGGCGGGAAGAGTTGACGTCGACTGGTGTCGGGAACTCGTTGCCGCGCGCGCTCGTCGAGTGCTCGCTGAAGGTTCTCCAGTCGAGTGCGCTCGGCCAAATTGGCCAGACGCGCCTCCTCCAAGGCACGAGCCTCGGGAGTTTCTCCTGCGATGGGAATACGCAGGGGATCCTCGTTCCTGCGGCGAAGCTCTTCTCTTTGCAGAGAGTCGAGTGGCTCGGGCTGGTACTCTTCGTAGCCTCGAGCAGGGTCGCCGCCATCGCCTGCTCCACCACCGCGGGCGAAGCCAGGAGGGCTGTGGGGCCCGTCGACCATCAAGATTTCCGCCGCTGGATCACTGCTTCCGCACTCGGATGCAGTCTCTCCGGAGCCAGTCGACTGATCGAACAAGCCGTAGAGAGATTCGTTGGGCTCGATTGCCGCAACTTGTGTAGTGGTCGACTGGCGAGCCACCGCGTGACTCACCCATCGCTGAAGCCTCGACCGGCCTGAGCGCTTGCGCTGGCGGGAGACCGGGAGGGTGGAAGACGGAGGAGCCGACCGATACTGGGTCGATGGCTGCCGCAGCAGAACGCCGCGGACACATGCGCGAAAATGCGTCGCACCGCGGACGGGGAGCGCATCCACGTCGAGTGGAGCCTCCTGGAGCCATGCGGAGTCGTCGGTGATGAAGGTGAGAGCGCCGAGACGGATCTCTTGGCCCTCGATCAAAACTCCAGCAGACACCATGATGAAAATACTCGGAAGAATCGCAACTTCTCCGAAAAATCGCTAAAACACCTGCCCCAAGGTGGGCGCCAACTGTCGTGGTTCTAAGCCTGACAGTAGAGTGGGGGGTAGGTATGAAGAGACAAGGTTCTAGCTATGGAGAGGTTGTAAGCACAAAGGATGTACGAGTTCAGGCCCTTCTCGGAAGAAGTAACAGCCCTACGTCTCGGAGCCCGGAGGCGGTCGAGTGGATTATGAACGTATGGATTACAAGGTGCCGAACCCCTCTGCCTGTGGAGGGGGGTGGCTTATATAGAGTGCGCCAGGCCCCCAGCCAGCCCACGTAGGAGAGGGTTTAAGGTGAGTTAAGTCTGGGGCGTTACTGATAACGCCCCACATAAAATGCCTTTACTATCATAAAGTCTACTTAATTACAGGCCGTTGCGGTGCAGAGTGCCTCTTGGCCTCCTGGTGGTCGAGTGAGTCTTCGTGGTCGAGTCCTTCAGGCCAGTCGAGTGAATCCTCGTTGGTCGACTGGAAGGCAACCTCTTCTAGGGATGTCCTAGGGTAAGTTACTTGGAACAGGTCCATGACCCTACCCTAGGTACATAACCCTATCAAAGCCCACTTCAATTCTTCTTCGCGGAGAAGTTCTTTCAGCCTCTTCTCCGCCTCATTTTTAACTTGGAGCTCGGTGGGCAACAACAACGCGGATTCAGCTTTTACGTCCAAAGCCTGTACAAGAGAGAGGAGCCTATCCTTCTCAATCTTATACACCCCACTTAGATGCTTGGCCCAACCCCGTAAGAAACTTCTCAAATGCCTAATTTTATTCTGCCAGCGCTTCATCGCCGTCCTTCCTCCAACACCCTTAGCCCACTCCCTGGCTATGATGTCTAAGAATCCCTCGCGTTCAAACTAGGCCATCTCAAAAGAGAAGGTGTTTTTGTTTCCTATATGGTTCGGCTCCCCTGAGTCCACGAACAAAGGTGTGTGATCGGAGATGCCCCGCGTGAGAGCTTGCACCGTAACAAGAGGGAACTTCTGTTCCCACTCCACGCTGGCGAGAACCCGATCCAGCTTCTCATATGTCGGGTTTGGCATAGCATTAGCCCAGGTAAACTGCCTACCAGTGAGCTCTATCTCCCTTAGATCTAAGCTTTCAATGATAGTATTGAACATAAACGACCACCTGTCGTCGAAGTTATCATTGTTTTTCTCCTCTCTCCTTCGAATGATGTTGAAATCACCCCCGACCAAAATCGAAGCTGTTCGGACCCACATATCCGAACCAGATCCGCCAGAAACTCCGGTTTAAGCTCGGGTTGGGCAGCACCATAGACCGCTACCAAAGCCCAGTTGAACCCATCAACTTTAGACCTAACTCGAAATTTTACCGCGAAGTCACCCATTACTACACTCCGGACTTCCATGGAATGACACCTCACACCCAGTAAGATGCCCCCCGATCTACCTCGTGGCGGGAGGCAATGCCAATCGAACTCAAGACCACCCACAAGAGAGGAAAGAAACTGAGGCGTAAAATTATCTCGACCGGTTTCCGATAGAGCAATGAAATCTAACCGATGTTCCAGAGAAGCTTCAGCAAGAAACCTTCTTTTAGCCAAGTCCTTCAGACCTCTGCTATTCCAAAAGATTCCTTTCATAGTTCATCATGGAATTTTTTAGCAGTCCGAATCCTAGCACTCCTACGAATTGCAGAATCGGGATAAATCTTTCGCTTCCACTTACACTTTGGCTTAGTGGGCTCCGTCACCCGGTCCTCATAACCGGATTGAACAGAGCCGACATCTGCATCATCTAAGGGCGCATCATCGCCCTCAGACTCCTGATTAGAAGGTGCTAGATCTGCACAAAGATTATTTAGCACTGTAACCCCTAACGCATCAATTTTCATCATCATTCATGGGTTTGACCGCAGCAAGATTACGAATAGTCTCTAAGGCCCGCTCCGCCTCTAGATCTAACATATCATTCACCGATTCGGAGATTTCAATATCAGTATCGCCTAGTGAAACTCCTAATTGGTTTGCATTATGAATAATGTCCTCCGGAGCAAAATGCAATAAAGAATTAGATATATTAACGGACATACCAGTAGTGATCGCAGCATCGTGAAGCTTGGCCGCCCTCATAGCGCACCGCTGCTGCATATCGTCCACCTCCGGAAGATCCAGAACGCGAGCACTCATCCGTCTCCCCGTCGAGACCGGGTCTGGGATACCGCCGAAGGTAACAACCTCCTCTCGAGAAGGAGGAAGCTGCGGGCTCCCAATGCCCTCGGACAAGTGCCCGGCGGGTAGGACAAGGGGCGGGACAACTGGGGCCACCTGCCCAGTCCCTCCTCCTGCCCCGCCCACCGGCACAGAGCGTATCGTCGAAGGCGCCGAGAAAGCGGTCCTCCTGACCGCAGACGAGGAAGGGATATCTAGGGCCGCCTGCCCCAGCCCTACCTCCCCCAGCGTCACGGGATCTGCGGGTGCCTCAGCCAGGACTTGAGGAGGAGGAGCCGAAGCCACCTGCCTCGGGCTCCCACTCCTAGCGCTGGCGGGCCCCGACGTAGCCGGCGTCATCGGCGTCGGTATAGGTAGAGACGAGAGCAAGGCCACTTGCCCTGACCCCAGTCCCCCAAGGCTCACCTCGGTCGAAGATGACAATGCCGGAGACACATCCATCGGTGAGGCTCGGGAAATAAGATCGACCTCCGGCTGTACAACCCGAACTGTAGTCCCCTCAAAGTCCAAGGAGGGAAGCGTGTGCTCATACACATCATCAGAGTCTACCCTATCGCTCCACATCTTGGGAGGCGCAGAGGCAGGTGCAAAGGACCCAAAACGCAGTGTCGTCGTAGGCACCGAAGGTGACGGTGTCGGCTCAACTCTGGTCCCCTCCCCAAGCAACTGAGCATCTGGGCGAGACCCTGTCGACCCCTCTCGAGCAGACTCGTCTGGCGCCCCCTGGCTCCTGCACCACCCTCACTCTCGTGCATATCAACATCATCCCCAGCAACCTCATCAGCAAACATCTCAACATCCTCAAACTCTATATCGAGCGGGAATACCTCTCCCCTATATGTCCAGTGGACCACATCAGGCACAAAATCAACATTGAGGACACTCACCAACATCCGAGCCACTCCATGAGCCCGAGTGAAATCCATATCCACTCTCTCCGTCTTTCCAACCATGATACCCTACTGGCTACAACTCGAACGTCCTGCAGAGGCTTAGATGGGGCTCCAGAAAAGCGCAACCAGATCTGCGTAAGCGGCTTTCCTTTAGGCTCCACCTTCGTCCACTTGTGAAACTCCAAAATACACTTAGTACCAGGAACTCTACACAAGCCGAAACTCAGTAGTCTCTGTAGATTCTCCACAGAGGGGAAATCCACCTTAAATAAATTAGCTTCGAGGCGGATCAGCTCCCACTGAAAATCCCCCGGTGCCAACTCCTGAAGCCTCCGGATAATCTGAACCTCAGTCACGTCTCCCTGAGTCGCTTTTACAATCCCAGTGGTCAGGCACTGTGTGTCCTCGGGGATCTCCCTCGCAGCCGAGGACTCAAAAAATAATAACTCTGCACAGTATAGCCCATACATATTCAGAGCTGGAGCCTGGTCACGCACTAACGGGCACTCTCTCGAATCATGTGCGAGCTTGCCACACGAGTCACACAGCTCTGCAACACACTCTGCAATAAAGTGGCCCTTCTCACCACACCGGTAACACAGCATCCTTTCCTTCTTGCGCGCCCACTTGGCCGCCCTCTCGGAATCAGACCTGTCTGACACTTCACTTACAGCCCCAGGCACCGAAGCATTAACATTTGCCAGGGCCGTTACCACCTCCATCGCCTGAGGAGGAAGATCCATAGACTGACCAGAATCTGTCTCAACCGCAGTAGCCACCTGGTCAACAGCAGCCGGAGGCGGAGGCTGTCGACGAAACCTCCCACGGCCACCACCCCGACCACCCCGATGTCCACGGTATCCGCCTCTCTGGCGGTGGTCCGGACCGGATGCCCCCTCAACAAAGCCACCAGGAGGTCCAAGGAATGGTCTCTCTACAGACCCGTCACTCTGCCATGTATAGCCTCGGCCTCCACCGGTCGACGAGGAACCACGGTGATGTCCGTCTCCATATGCATCCACACCATCATCACCCAACTGACCACGGGGCGACTCAAAGGACTCTCGAACTGTCGATTCTTTCGTATGCTGCGGAGGCCCCGACCGATACTGAGCCGGCCTCGCGGCATAGTGCGGCGGCGGAGTAGCCCGGGGCGGAGCACCACCCGGGACCGGCACCACCGGTCGAGGGCCAGACCCGCCGCCACGACCCATGGTAGAAGCCCCCGGCTGCTGTGGCCCCGGAGGCCGCAGCCCTGTGAAGCCCCCTCTGCCCGCGTGAGAGCCTGGCGGCCTGGCAGGCGTTGGTCCCGCGGGTAGAAGACCGGCCGGTCCTCCACTTCCAGTAGGTACCACCGGCGGCCCGGCCGTCGCAGGCACAGGCGGCCGCATCCCGTGGTTGGCGCCAGTCCGTCCCGTAGGGGTGAGAACGCCACGCCCGGCGCCTGGAACAACAGTCCCAGCACCGGCTGCGCCACGCCCTGCACCAGGGGCCCCTCGGCCGGCACTCCCAGGCGGCGGCTGCGGCCCGACTGCCCCAGCCCTGCCCGCAACCGCATGGGGCTTCGCTGCCGGCGTTACACCCGAGCCTCGACCAGTCATCACGCGCAGCGGGGGAATCCGGTGAGCGCGGCCAGAACCGCACGGTAGTAGGAAAGGCGTCCCGCGCCGACGAACCCTAGGCGCAGACGTAGAACCACACGCGTACGACGAGTCGATCACGTCCGTGCATGCAGCGCTAGCATCAATGCATGTGGCTCCCTGTATGGACTGGGCCTCATACCCAACCATATCTGGCCCACCTAGCAAGGCGTCAGCTTTGGTGAAACAGGCCCAAACCGGCCCAGTAGTTCGTTCAAGCGCTCGCTGCGAGCCTCCCGGATCCCGCTCGGCGTCCGCGACTTTCCCGCAGCCGCCGCCGCCGGCAGTGATCCAGCTCTCGACCGGCGAGATGCCCTACTCTTCTCGACCATCGTCCACGAATTCGGATGAATTAAATCGAAAAGCGTGAGGTTTGGAAGGCGTACCTTAGGGATGGGGCCCTTCCATGGCCGGACCGCCGTTGCCGCCGTTCTCCGGTGAACTACACGGCGTGCCATCTCGTTCCTCTCGTCCGGCTGTAGCCCGATCCGTGCCGGATCCTCCACCGGCAGAACCGAGTCTACAGTTGTGGCTACATCATCCTCGGAGTAACCTGCGTGAAATAAATCGAAAATCAAATCCGATGGAGTAGGCGACGCCGGTGAACCTCCTGGATCCTCGCCGTCCCCGTCGGCATCCTCGTCGTCTGAGTCCAATAAAGCCCAGAAGCGGCCGCCTACGCCTGCCCGTTCCGCCGCCGTGGGGCGGCGCGTCTCGGTGGTCGCCCCCGTCCCGCTCAGCGGTCTCTGTTGTGGACGAGCTCTGGCAAGCAATCTCCGGCAAGCAATCTCCGGCAAGCAATCGGTCGGCGGGATCTCCCCCGATTCCGGCGGCCCAGCCGCGGATCTGCAGCTCCTGTCGCCGACCGATGGCGCACGCGTGTCTCCTCCCTCAACGGCGGCCCGGCCGCGGATCTGCAGCTTCTGGCGCCGACCGATGGCGCACGCGTGTCTCCTCCCTCAGCGGCGGCCCGGCCGCGGATCTATGGAGCGCCGGAGAACGGAGAAAGGCGGCGCCGCCCGCCCGCTGCGGCCTTGGATGCTGCCGCCGGGACGGAGCGCAGAGGCCAGAGGGGCAAGGAACGAACGCAAGACGCCAGATGCCTACGCCGCCGCGCCGCCGGCCGCCACGGCCATGCCATACATTGTGTGTGTGTGTGTTTTGAGTTTCTCTTTCTCATAGGTCGGATTATGTTTATCTAGGCGTTGTGATCTACCAGAGTAAAAATCATGGTTCTCCAGTAATAAGTACCCCCTCCATTTCAAAATATAGTGCGCCCACGTTTTCCGAGATCCAACTTTGATCATAAATTTAACCAACGAGATCAACTGCGGCGAGAGAAAAAATTATATAATTGAAAACTTCTTTCGAATATGAATCCACTGATATAATTTTTGCTCCCGCCGCAATCGATCTTGGTAGTTAAATTTACGGTCAAAGTTGAAGCACGGAGATAGATGAAGCACTACATTGTGGAATGAAGGGAGTAATATAACAGAGCCTTTCTGGCTGTACAAAAATGCCTGCTTCAGCTAGTTACCATTCCCTTGAGAATAGTTGCCTCCATTGAGAAAGGAGACTCCTCAGTCCTCGGGAGAATAATGACTTAGACCATGCGGAACCAAATAACATAAATGGCACAATTGAAATCAATACAGCGAAGTGTTTAAGCAACCTCTCTCTTCTGAACAAGGAACTGTTGGTACGATCTTGGTTGGACAACATAGTTTGGGATCCCAGTTTGGACCTGAAAGGCGATCAGATGCATTTTGAGATTTTAGATGAGAAGAATGGGGATCACCTCCGCTCTTATGCTCATGCGATGATTGTTATTCAGTCAATGAAGACTGCGACAGTGGAAAATTTTAGCTATTACAACCAAGCAATTACATTGGATGGCCAATTCAACATTTATAGTGACAAATTTTATTCCAACAGGAAGATGTCACAACAAGCTAAATCTCATACTTAAAAGCGTTCTTCAATGAAGCCAAAGCTGGGCACGTACGAGTCTCTCCTTCCATACCATATCATTCCACATCTATGATCTTGTTTTGGATTAATTAACTTGTATCTGATGAATCTCGCAATCTTTATATGCTTATTTCATCACGGTGATAATTATTGCACATGGGGTGACATGTTTTTTAAAATCGGGTGTCAGATCATTTCAAATAATTCAACTGAAATAGTGTGGCATATCAGTTTGTCTTCAGTTCTTCATCGTTAATGTATAGTCAAGTGAGCGACCAGCAGTTCTGTTGTCCTGGGGAAGTATCTCTACTCCTAATGGACGAATTGGTTGAATAGTCCCACCCACTTTCAACCAGTTTATTTTCAACCGGTTTATTTTCAATCGGTTTTTCTTCGTCCCACCTCCCACCAGCCCCTCCCACCGGTTTTTCTCTTTTCTCGTCTGACCGGCAATACCCAACGTATTTATGGTAATCAATCATAATTAATCCACGTATAGTAATAAATCAATCCAGGTATGGTAAGGTCATAACTCAGGAAATTTTGAATATGGTAATTATATGGTAATAAATTTAAATTACCCCAAAGACTATCAATCCAGGTATGGTAAGGTCATAACTCGGGAAATATCGAATATGGTAATAAATTTAAATTACCACCAGGTATGGTAAGGCTATCCACGTATAGTAATAAATCATATAGTAATAAATCATAATTAATCCACGTATAGTAATAAATCAATCCAGGTATGGTAAGGTCATAACTCAGGAAATTTTGAATATGGTAATTATATGGTAATAAATTTAAATTACCCCAAAGGCTATCAATCCAGGCCGTATGGTAAGGCCATAACTCGGGAAATATCGAATATGGTAATAAATCAGCGATCCGTCCGCATTACTAGCTCATCCGATAAATCAGCGATCGAGTAATTAAACCGTGCAGTAATTAGTACTCCCTTCGTATATGGAAGGAACCGCCGGAGTATTCCATAGATTAGCCACAGGATTTTGGCAATCTTGCTGTGGCATCTCGGATTTCGGAAATCACGCGCCCGCAGACGCCGCCGTGCCCCCCCTGCAACCACCGCTGGAGTCGGATGCGAACGCGATCGCAATCGCGACGTGTATATATATACAAGGACGTACTACGTGCACAAGGGCCTGTAAGCAAACCCCAGTGCTCCTGATCACCATGCATTTCTTCCAGGTCGTCATGGCGTGGATGTTCCCGTGCGCCATGTGGGCGGCGATGGTGCCGGCCGTGGCGACGGCAGCGACCACGGACGGCGCTTCGAGCGTTGAGCAGGGCAGCTCCTCGTCGCCGGCATTCGGCCCTGTCGACGCTAAGGTGGCCTCCGACCCGGGCTCCTCCCCGGCATCGAGGTCGTCCACCTCCTCCTCCTTGCTCGGCGCCCGAAGCAGCTCGTCGAACAACGCGTGCTCACCGGTGAGGGAGGGCGGTGACACGGCCGCACGGAAGGGCCACGCGCTAAGGCGGTGCCTGCGCAGGTTCGCCAGAAATCTGCAGCACGCCGGTGCTGCGGACGAGCGGCCAGACGGGCACGGGAGACGGAAGGGCCGGGCAACGAAGCCGGACGGGAGGGTCGCCGCCGGCGAGGACGGCACCGCCCGGGCGAGGGAGGAGGCCGTCGCGAGCGCGATCGCCTACTGCAAGGAGTCGAGCCGGCAGCGCTGCAGGCCGCCGTTGGCTCCCTCGCCCTGCTTGGACGGCTGGCTCCTCGTTCGTCCGGAGGAGAAGATCGGCACCAGCGCCACGAGCGCCGTCTCGCCCTGCGAATGCGAGGCGCAGGGCACCTTGAGCGCCGCCGCCCCCCACCACGGCCACGCGGCCTGCGATGGTACGTGTTGTCAACCGATCCGTCGGTCGATCTGCTCTGCTGCACCCGTGCACGTCTAAACCGTCGTTGATCTCCTTCGTGCAGCAGAATGCGGCGGCGGCAGGCCGTCGACGGTGGAAACTCGGCGAGGTCCAGCCGGGGAGATGGAAAAGGGTGACGCTGTCGACGGGCTTGACGGGGACGTCCTTAGGATAACGAGTTACTTCGCCGCCAAATATGTGCGCGCGGTGCGCCATTGAAGAATAGCTCGGGGTCCGTCTCACATGAGGCGAAGCAAACAATTTTTCGTAATCTAGAGAACCTTGTCTTACGTATCTTCGATCTTGTATGATCTGTCCATATCAGTGTGCGAGTAGTAGTAATATGATTGTAGTAAGATCTGTCCATATCAATTGTCGATCTTATTCTTATATGATATGATGGCTTGCAGCGTTCCTAAGATCTAACGAGAATCTCCTGGAGTTAACGACACAATCGTTCGATTGTTTCTGAATCAGACTGCAATTTTGAAGCTTAATTGGCAAAGGAGTTAAGATATAGACAATCCTATTTATTCGAACTAGCTTTGCTGAATCGAAAGAAAAGAAACAACTTGGATTCAATCAAAAGAAATTAGAAGATTTTAGTACTGGCATGTATTCACCTCAATCAAAAGAAACTAGGTCACCACTATATGCTCTGTTTGTACTCTACACATGAGGAATATATTCACCTTTAACTTTTTTTTTGCGGAAATAAGACTTTCATTCATCAACCACGGTCATTACACTCCAGATTTTACATAGAGCGTGAATTCCATCCGGTGCATGCCCATGCACGTTGAATTATCAAATGAGTATAAAGTTGGTCTTTTTTTAACTACTACACTCCAGATTCTCGAGCATGGAGATAGGCGAGTTGTAGACCAAGAGCTGGTACAGATATAGGCGAGTTGTAGACAAGAGCTGGTGGGCAGCAAGAAACGCATGCACACCAAAGAACAAATCTGAGTCACATGCCTACTTCTATTGGTTTCTACAAAGAGCGGCTAGCTTAGATCTTAGACCAGTCGGTCACTGTCGAGGTCGCCAAGGTGATCTTACAGCACCGCCATGGGGATTTCTCATATGATTTTATGTAGGCAAGCCGCAAGCGGTGGTGGTGATTGGCTGGGTGGTGTCGCTGCCTTGGGAAGAGACGAAGTGATGGTAAAAGTAAGCAGGATCCGATGATTCTTCCGTGGGGATAGCCAAAGTGAAGATGTCGACTACAGACTCGTCGCAGACTTGCAGTGAACCTGGATGCGGCGAGCCTGATTTGTGGATCGATGGCGGGTCTTGACTTTGTTAGACTGGGATTGGATGGTTGCGGAGGGTGGTGTGCTTGGTTGGGTTCCCATGGAAGAATGTGGCCTCCTCGTGGATCTGGTCATGCCCATCCTAGAGAATATTGTGTCCCTAGCTCCCTCGAGGAGCAAGGACAGTGCAAGCGGCAGCAGGGGGTAGGGGTAGATGTGGGGAGGGATGTCGGCGGCTGCTCGAGGTCATCATGATGAAACCCTTGACGTCCCATCTTTATCAATGGAAGTGGAAGAGCACGAAGTTGAGATTGGATAGGAGTTTGAGTTCTTTTTGGCACCGATCGGTTCCCCACTTTAGAGATGTATTTTTTTTGCGTGCGAGCAAACAGTGGGTTGATTCTAAAAAGGATAGGCACTTTTCAACAGAAGTGCATGACGGACCAAAAATATGATCTCATTTTATTCGTTTGATAGATATCGTATTATTCGTTGTTGTTCGTTCGGTGAAATTTCCTAATATTTGATTGTTGTGTTTCTAACTAGAGCACCCCATAATCACCCAATATGAGGGGATGATAAATGAAAGATACTGATTATAAATTTTGAAGAGCCCGTGGCAACGCACGGGCGTTATACTAGTTTCTGTAATGTGCCACTGCCCACTGTCTTGCTGGACTTTTGTTTCTTTAACTGGGCTTCTTATTCTACTGTTCTACGACCTTATACTATAATATAAGATGAATTTCCTGCTTATTTTGGAGATCAATAGTTTGATATAGTCCGAGCTTGTTACAGTTGCTCGTATGCTATAGGAACAAAACACTACTCTGGAACTTTAAATTTTCGAGTTCAGATTGTAATTCTGGTCAGATGCATTTTCTATCAGTTTCTCCAGTCGAGAACATTCGATTCTCTTTGTGAGGCTTGGCTCCTTATGATTCACATGTTTACACTCTTGTTCTTAGCGTTATTTAGCAAGTGTATTTTTCTGGGGCTTTAGTTATCAACTTATCATGTGTAGCTCACCTAATGAACGTTATTCTTGTTTTTCATTTGCTGACTTCATTCCTAGTAAGCTTTATCAACTTTCACGCAGTAATGAAGTTACAAATTTCCATATACAAAAAGCTAAGTGGTACCCCCATCCAAAACATTAACATGTGCATCAAAGGCACTCGCTCGCGCGTGCCATGTCATCAGGTCGATCGGGTGTTAGGGGTTGGCGAGGAGAAAAAACAGATCGAGAAATAGAAGATGGTCGATTGGGCAGCGGCCAGATAACGCCTCCACTGCTTTCTCTTCCCCAAGAAGCAAACCCTCACCTCCCAGGTTCACATGCAACCTTCGCTCGTCTCCTTGTTTCTCTCCTCCGCCTCTTCCTCCGGGTGTACTTGCGGCTGCAGTGGGATGGGAGTAAAGGGGGCGAGCAGGATGGGTGGCCAGCTGATTTCTTCGAAGGATCTGGAGCCCAGGGGCGACGCCGGTGAGTAACCAACCAGTTTCTCAATCCTTCTTCCCATCCACTTCTGATATGTCATTATGCCCATCTTGCGGAGGACCGGGAGTGGGGGCGATGGCCAGGCCTGGTGGTGACGGGACGATTTAGTGGTCGGAGGCGCTGCATCGGATGCCAGTCAGTCTGCAACGACGCCGCGCTCGTCGCCGCCGTCGACTCCAGCGCCAGTGTGCCCCTAGGCACCTCCCGCGCCAAGGTCTATTTCCTTCCTCCCCCTCGCTCCCCTCGCTCCCACCCTCCCTCCCTCCATTGTTCTGTGTTGAATTCATTCATCATGGTTGCTGCTCGCGCCTGTTCATATTGATTGGATCGGGTCGATGGCTGCCGCAAATCATTGGCATTAGCGTTGACATCAATTGGATCGGTTCTTGCGTGCAATGCAGAATCAGATTTTGCCTTCCGGCTTGGGAAGCATCTATCTCTAGGATCTGTGCCATGTTACAAAACCTGAACTTGAGTTGTTTTTCAGTTAACTGAAACACACCAGAGAGGTTTCAGACTTTCAGTTAACTGAAGTAAAGTTAAATTGATTGACTATTTATACAGGTACTCGTTGTGATTAGGGTAAATCGTAACAACAGTTTAGCTTTCCAATTTTCGTCCTTATAGCTGCATGAGTTACCGAAGTAACTGATTGTTCCTATTCCTTAACCTGAACTGTAGGTTCTTTATGTGGCACACACCTGAACTCACTCAAGTTGATTCGCTGAAAGAAACCTAACTTGTCGGAACAGATACTGATTTAGGAATTCTAGCATTAGTTTACCTCTATCCCCTTACCACCGTGGTCGAGTTACATTGCGGATTTGAGCTTCAACTGTTCCGAGCTTATTGAACTCTCATGCGATTGATGCTTGTACGTTCACTGCATTTCCCCCTTCCTCTCCATCCGCTCTTGCCTGCCCGTCGTCTCCTTCATGTCCCAGCCTCTACATTTTCCCCTTCCTCTCCATCCGCTCTTGCCTGCCCGTCGTCTCCTTCATGTCCCAGCCTCTACATTTTCCCCTTCCTCTCCATCCGCTCTTGCTTGCCTGTCATCTCCTTCATGTCCCAGCCTCTACATTTTCCCCTTCCTCTCCATCTGCTCTTGCTTGCTTGTCGTCTCCTTCATGTCCCAGCCTCTACCATGTCATCCTTGCCGACGAGCTCGGCCTCTGCGGCAGCAGCCCCATGGTCGCCGGTATGTGGAACGAGAATGTCCAGTTGTTCTTCAACACTAACAAAGGTCCCTTGTTCTTTTCCTATAGATGAATGTTTCATTCATTGATAATTTGCAGTGCATGTCTATCATAATTCTGTAATTTATTTGTTCTTTGGACTAATGCATTGTTATAAAAAATAACTATTGAAGTCACATCTTGGAGACTACTCTGTTCTAGAATGCATGATGGAAGGTACATGAGATCGTTAGTTTATTATCTGGTCTTTCACACCCATTGACAGTGATCTCATTTGAAGGTTGGAGGGCCGGGTCTCCTCAGAATCATTTGAGATCATCACACCAGTTTCTTCTAAAGCTGTATTTGAAGCTAAAAGGATGGTGCTTCTGTTCTTTGATTGATATTTTATCCCAGCATCATCGGAAACTAACTACTTGATATTTTGGTCTGCTATCTTACCTGTACTTGTCCCTTCAGATATATGGCACTCATTTTATTTCAAAAACAAAGTTGATTGATTGAGGAGCTGCAGACTATCTCAGTTTGCATATGCTTTCAGTGTCGAAAATAATTTAGCCATGTACATGTTTGAAACTGTAGTTAATAGCTTCATCTAAATATTGATCTGTTGTGTTATTGCAGGGAAGAGATGTGAAATGCTCAACTTAGGAGGGAGCATAGACAAGGTATCCCACACTTCCCATCCTCCTCCTATAGCAAAGGAACATCCAACCTGTCATGTGTCGCTCACTAACTAATAAACAGGAATCTGACGTTGGAAAGAAACAACTGGATATCAAAGCAAAAGGATCACGTCTCCTCTTAGAAATCAGCTAACTATTCTAATTCTGGAGACTCTTATGGCCCTAGATCTGCCAGGCAGTTGCAATTGTTGTTTTAGTCAAACTAAAAAAATGTTTACTTTGCAGTGTAAGCGGACCCTTTAGCAGGAGAGCAACACAACTGCTAGCTTCCCTGTAAGTTCAATGTGTTTCTTAACTGTAAAGATCATTTCCTTATCAAGTCATTCTCAATGTGTGTTATTTCATTCTGGTGCCTGCAGGCGGCAGTACAGGAGATGGATACGAAGTCCTTGGAGGGTCAGAATACAAAGCTCTACTAGGTGATGGAGCTGGAGAAGTTGAGTACTTCCAGTCTCTTGACGAACGAATCATTAAAATGAAGGTGTTTTGCTGATACTCTTCAGTTTGGTTGCTCCATGATTAAAGCTAATTGACTTCCTTTTTTAATTCTCATGGAGAAATACATATACGTTACTTTCAGTGATTCCATGTAGAGTATTAAGAAGCTGAACACCTTTCTTTGCAGGGAGTTTCTGATCCTATTAAATGTCATTGCGGACTGGAGTACAATGTAGAACTAGGCAGGGATGCCATGGGTGCAAGATGAACTCACTATATAGATGACCACAGGTCCAGTGTGTTTAAAGTATGCATATGTGCGGCTGCCGTATGTACAGCTGGACAACTCCACATAGAGAAACTGGATAAAGTGCCAGTGCCGCAGGAGCAAAACAGCGCCCCAGATGAAGCCAACACGGACGACAATTAACTTCTCTGACCTTAATCACATTAATGAGTGAACTTTCTTGTAATCCTTTTTCCTGACATTATAAGGCAATGGCTTAGCCTGATATTTTGGTAGTTGTGTAACTTGAAACATGATGCTAAGCCGAACAATTTATTGTCCTTTTTCCGCATGATATCACATTTTGATAGTTGCAAAGCCTAAACTATGATGTTTTTGCTACTGCTGTAGTCCCTAATGAAATTGTGAGATAATGTAGTTAAGCTAAGTTTCTTTTGTTTCAATAAAACAGATGTCGGTAGTTGCATAAGTTGAACCATGATGCTTGTTAAGCTAATCTCATTGATTGCACTCCCAAAAATCACAGGAGCCATTCAGAAAAAGGTATGGTAGTATTAGAAATTGATCGTGTAATGTACTGATTCAGACAGCTGACTAAAATGTTAATTGTGACACTACAGATTAGTAGAGTTCTTTACTGTTGAAATTTCTGAGGGGATTTATGGAAGGTTTGTTTATCTCTCCTCCCATTCCGAATTTCAGTTTAACATTTCTAGCACTGGCATTTTTCCTCAAAAGTATTTTTGTCTGCTTTCGTGGTAAGCATACTATAGGTAGTATTCCATTATCACTGATATTTTCTAGTTATAGTTGTACTTCTAATACAATTTGTACAGAAATATGGTTGTTGAGTAGCATATTTTCTTACTAGAAGGTACTTGTGTTCCCACTGAATGAACTGAATGCTTATTTTTTGTTCACAAGCTCCAACATTTTCGCCAATATGGAAACAAAGTATGTTGTGGGGAGTGGGATGTACTACAAACTGATCTAAAATAAAGAAAGAGCAATCTTTGGGTGACAATTAGATTCATGATGGAGACCCAATGCAGATTGTCTTTGCTTTCCATTTGTTTCTTATTCTTGTCATCTGACGTTATATGCTTTTGTCTTGAATTACATGGAAGGTCAACATGACCTCACCTACATAAATGTTTCTTTTGTTATGTTTATTAATGTATGGATGCCTACTGACCCTAAATATAATTGGTTAAAATGTTTCCCAATGAAGTTTCTATGCTATATAAGAAAGTTGGTTTGAAATATTTGAAGTCATATTCTATTTTACAGGTTACTTGTATAGTTTCATAGCTGATTCAGTTGCATTAGTTCAGAACAAGTGTTTGTATCTAAAGCAAAGATAGCATATTCATCTATATTTAGATAACTGTACATAAGTGTCATTAAGGATTATAAGCAAGATAAGTGCGCCCCGGACCACCTCAAGAGACGCGCCCGGGGCGCGTCCCAACCACTAGTGAAAATAAACGTGCTGCTGAGTTGCAAGGAGCTGCTTTGCCGTCATGTGTCAATGACTGTTATAGTAATGACTTTGGGAGGAAAAGGAGTGAAACTTCTCGTCAACGCCAAGGAAACTCCACTATCAGTAAAATCAAAAGCTTCCAAGAAAGTAGGCTAGTAGTCATTCATTATACTATTTCTGTCCTGTTTATTTTTCTAGTTTAGAAGGCCAGCAATAGTTACTTTATGAAGCTTAACTTTACTCCAAGCAGAATTCAGACCATCTGAAAAAATTAAATTGTTTGGCTATGGAAAAGAACTTCAGGATGCCATCTCTTTGGCCATGCAAAACGTGCGACCAAACTTTATTCTGCATGTTATTTGCACTGAAGTACATCTATAGCCAAATGAACTGTGACCGGTACAATATGTTTGTCGTCATGACACCAATATAAATGGATAGAGTATGATATGAATGGATCAACGACGGTATTACTGATATCAGTCAAAACAATACGCTCATGCCTTTTCATGAGTTCCTTAAAAATATATTGATTCCATTAATAAACGGATTACGAGGACAACATGTCCCTCTCTCAATTGAAACAAGGATCAATGGAGGATCAATAAGATTCAAGGTGCAACATAATCAAATAATCAAATAAGGCGAGATCAGGGAGTTTAGCAAAGCAGCTACTTGCCTTGATACGCCGATGACATAAACCTTGATATCAGTATTATCCTAACTGATCGACCAGGCTCGCTACTCCTCTGTATTGGGTCAATATTTCTTGCTAAACGATATCTACTCCTTCATTACACATGAAAGCATTCTTTGTTGGTCTCTCCGCCTCTCTTTCTTTCCTTCACACGCCATGCACTTCTTTGAATCTCTCTTCTCTCTTTCACGCTCTCACTCTCGGTGATGAGGATGTGCAAAGCGAGCACCAGTAGCTATTTATAGATATGGTGAGTCCAGAGTGACTCAGCTGAGCTGATCTTGAAGCAAACAATCATCTGGACGTACTCTACCTATTGTGTGGCATGCATTCATTGGTCTAGGTGGAGTACCAGGGTAAAAGATCAAGCTGCAATGGCCTTTGACCCTTGCCCCTTGACCCTTCGAGCTGCTGCCCCTTTTTCTTGTGCAAAAGCCAAACAAACCTGGCCACTATACAAAACCTCCACGTAGCAATTTATTTGTCCTAAATAAATATCTAAGGGTGCTGCCAGCACAGCCTAGCTTCATCTAGTACCAGGCCACGCTCTCTCATGATTATACATGCATGTACTCCCTTCGGTCTTTTTTAGTTTGCATATAAGATTTGACTGAAGTCAAGCTTTGTAAAATTTAACCAACTTTATAAAAAAAGTATCAACATTCACAATCTGAAATCAATACCAATATATGTGTCATGACTTAAAGTTTAATATTGTATAACTTTAGCATGGCAGATATTGATATTTTTTCATATAAATACGGCCAAACTTTATGAAGTTTGACTTCAGAACATTCTAATATACAGAGTAAAAAGAACCAAAGGGAGTATGTACCAGTTGAAATGAGTCAACCCAATCTTTGCTTCTCTTCCTCTCTTACACGTGTGATTGATTCACTAGTGTACTCCCTCCGTCCAGCCAATTTTCGTGTTTTGACTCTTTGCACAAAGTTTAACTGAATCTGACCCTTGTTCGAAAATATTTCAGAATCTGACCCTTTTACCTATCGCCATAGTCTTTGGCGGTAGAATTACACAGCCTACCGTCACCGACCTTGGCGGTAGGACTTAACTGTGTCATGAAATGTTGAAAATACCCTACCGCCAACCCTACCGTCATGGTCGTCGGCGGTAGGCTAAAGATGGATTGGGTTGAACCTCAGAGTCATTCAAAATTTGATAAACCTCATTTTCGGAAATAGAAATTCAATTTAAAAGGATACCTAAACTAAATAAGGCCTCAGAAATCAAAGCATAAAAAAAGGCGGGGCTGGCTAGCACTGTTGCGTGATCGTGCAATGCTGACTCTGACATGGTCACTTGCAGTCACTTTCTGTACAGTCACTTCATATTCTTTACCACCCTACGGCCCTACATGATCCCTCCATCCACAAGTGATTCTGTGAAGAATAGGTGATGGTATGGGCTAGCAGCAGCATGCTAGGAAGCACTAGTTATGACATTTAACACATTGCTTTTCTTTCCTGGCATGGATGGACGGACCTGTGTGAAGGGAATTTTTGTTCAAAACGACCATCTCCTAACGAAATTGATAAAAAAAAAGACTCTCTCTAAATGAAATTGACAGAAGAGATCATCCCAACTGTGATGGCAAGCACGCCAGCCGACACGTGTCACCTGACGCCACGCAGGCAGGCGGCAGCCCCTGCCACCAGAAAGTCAGGCGGCAGCTCGGGGCACCTGACGCCACGCAGGCAGGCGGCAGCCCCTGCCACCAGAAAGTCAGGCGGCAGCCCGAGCGTCACAGAAAACCAGCGTCGCAACGGAAGACAAAAGGCACAAATTTGACCTCAGGTTGAAACTATTTCACAAACTAAACTGTTCTTGAAAGTATTTCATCCGGCTAACCTTTAATGTGCAGCGCTTGACATTAAGGCGCTGCACTCTACTGTGTAACGCCTAACACTTAGGCGCCACACTGTGCAGCGCCTAGCTCTAAGAAGTTGCACTACACTGTGCAGCACCTAGCTGTAAGGAGTTGCACAGTAGAGTGCAGCGCCTTGTTGTCGAGCGCTGTACAAAAGGGTCAGTAGTGTAAAATATTTTCAAAAACAGTTTAGTTTGTGAAATATTTTCGCTTTAAGGTCAAATTTATCAATTTTACCGCAACGGAACGGGGGCATGCATGTGGTCCTTGCCGCCTAGTGGCACGGCGGCAGGACTGTTCCTGCCCTGCGTTGCATTTCATCTGTGTTGCGTTTTGTTTGTGTTTTTGTCTGCTGCGTTTCATGTATTTTTTTAATGTCACAGATTCGTATGGTCCATGATGTTGACTCCTATGCACATTCGTCTGAATTTAGTCATTTTTTGTATTATTATTTTTGCTAAATGATCTCTTGAGGTCCTTATTTCACCCTCTGACCTTTAAAAAATATATGTCATCGTCTGAACCCTCTTCACCCCGGATCTACAGGCATCTCAGTTGCACACAGCGGCGCTGTCCGCGAAGGCGTCTTTGACCGACGACGACGACCGTCGCCCGTGTGACAGCCATCAAACACGTCCAATCAGAAAGCGCCAGTCAGCTGGATGAGCCGGACTTGTGCGCATGACCCTGTTATCGCAGGGTCGGACCGTCTGATATAGCCAACTACCGGTGGGTGGGATAACTGCATTAATGTGTGGCTGAATCATTATGAGCCATAGTTGCACGTAGTCGCGCCTATTTACCAGGTGTTTAGAGCATCTACAGTCGAACCTATCAAATTCGTCTCATACGTCTGGTCGGGCCATCCGGTCACTGTCCGGTCACAATTTTTTGATCCAGATGGACCTCTCAAACGGCTCTCAAACGCCGGGCTGACCGGCACTCCCATATCCAGTCCAAATATGAAATAGATATGGGGGCGTCCGGCACGCCCGCCATGTCGAACCCGACAGCCCGACCCAACCCCAAATTACACCAAATCACCGCGAAGACCAGCCGGATCCATTTGCTATCTCCTCTCTTTTTCTTCCTCCGCGTCGTCCATCTCGCGCGCCGGCTCCGCGCCCGCTCCGCAGCCGTTCCCAGACTCTCGGGCGTCAGCTCCGGAAGAGCCCTCCCGTCCATGCCATGGGGCACGTTGTCCCTGGCCCAGACGCCACCGTGGTGCGGCTCAGCTGATGAACTTTCTATAGATGCATCAGAATTTTTGAGATCAGCAAGTAGAGACATGAATACTTATAATCTAAGGTGGAAACTTGCGATGCACCCGACCTCCGTTGCCTTATCTTTAAAAAAAAAAAAAGAGAATGACCTCCGGCCTTTGCATCTGGAAGATGCATGTAGCCACTTTATTGATTATTCACAAAGAGCTTACAAAGTAATACATCAATATCTCTGAAGTCGTCATCTTGGCAACATCTGTTGCTACTTCTATCCATTGATGAAGGGGTGCAGAAAGTGTGAGCCGAATATCCAAACCTCTCACCTAGCCTAACATCTAATGTCGGAGGTTCCGACCGAGATACATACCCGGTCTAGGGCACAAACCGGTCCGACGCACTCTCATAGGTCGTCGCCACCTTCTTCCATCAATCCATCTTCAGAGTAGGTACTGACGCATCGACCTTGCCAGACCTACCGTCGACGCCCCCACGGCACCAGACATTGCCTCCTCCCTACACGCGTTCATCATCACGCATCCGTCGCCAAGACTCCACGACGTTGATGCATCACAGCGAACGCCGCTCCGCCATAGACACCATCCACTGGTCCCTCGAGCCTATGCACACCTCCAAGAATGACGCCCTTAAGAGGACTACGACACATGAGCGCCGCCGTCATCCAATCAATTAATTTAGGGTTTCTCCCAGAGGCAGTGGATAGGGGTCTAGAGCTTCTCCGCGACGATGCTTTCTGAAAGGGACGATGTAGAAAAACGCTGCCATCACCGACCTTGACAACGTGCCAAGAGTAGGATTTTCTCCCGAATACGCTCGAGGACCCACCATCCAGCATCGTGTGCACGGGACCGTCACCGATCGCCGCCGCCGCTCATGGAGGCCGCATCGGCCGGATCAGATCTGACCGGAGAACAGACCCACCATGTCGCCGCTGCAGTACCGAGGTCAGATCCCAGCCACCAGCAGCGCCCTACCACCCTGTAGAGGCCCGGCGGGCCTTCCTCCACCACCCGCGCCGCGAACAGACCCTGGAGCCAGATCAGGACGGACCTGGCCAGTGCGCCGCCCGCACGCTCCTGCTCGAGACGAATCCCTCGCAGCCACCGCGCCTTGGAGAAGCAGGAGCACGCCACCGCGCTGCCCTGAGACGCACACGTCGCCGTCCTGCCCGCCCGCCGCCGCGCCGAGGAGCCACGCGGCAGCCCCACGCCTCCGCCTGAGAAGGGCAATGCCGTGCCAGCCCAAGACCCAAGTAGAGAGGAATGAGATCGCCGCCGCCACACACGCCGGCCGGGCTTTGCCCGGCGGCGGCTCGTGGCGGCGGCGGGGGAGGAGGGCCTGGAGGGGAGGGGCCTGCGCCGGCGCCGTAGGGTTCGCCCCTGTCGCTCGCGGGGGCGACCTGGGCGTGGAGCGTTTTTCTGTTCTGTCCTCCGTTGCCCTATCTGAAAGTGTTATTTTTCCAAACTCAACGTATCACGGGAAACAAAAAGGACAAATCCATTGCTGAAAGTGAAAAGCCCAATTTTGTTTCCTGAGTTGGGTTTGAATTCTTGTAACGTGGTAGATATATGTTCTGTCTACATCCATGAATTTTTGTCATATAATTTTCTAAAACTTCTACATAGAGTCACTGAGAATGAGCGCACCACAAGCATTGCTGCACCATCTGTTTTCATAATTTGCCAATGGTACACTGGGATGGCTACTTTAAGTTCTGTTTAGACTGATGCAATGGTGATGGTCAAAGTCAAACACTTGCACATCTCCAGGACATGATAGATAAGGTTCTGTAGGATGTATATTAATACATTATGTGTAGAGGCGCATTAAAGTTGTGTATGCGCTGAGCCAGTCATTTCACATTACTTAATTTTGATGGTGTAAGATTTGTCAAATTAGTGACCAGCATCAGAGATTTGGATTCTACCACTCTATACAAGTCTTTTGGGTGCAAGGGTGTGCCACTGGCAGGTTATTCGGTTGTACCCACCCACCAAAGCTGTTATGGAGAGTGGGTACGACCATATCTAGTGGTTACAGGGTAGAGGTCAAGAGAGACGATGGGCATAGACAGGGGCATAAGGAGATGGGAGACAAATCAAATGAGAGGACAAAGATTAATGGAGGGGTGGCACAAACCAGTGTAATCTGATTTACACGAGCCCTGATTATGCTTAACTCAAACCAAACAAAAACTAACGTATTCAGACCCCGCCATCATCAGGTTACGTTATAACGCCGAACCAAACAACTCCTAAGGGGGAGGAGAGACCAATGAAGCAGCGGCAGAGGGAGAACTCTAAGGACAAAGAAAGTACAGATATGGTGGAGAGTGGGATGGATAGATCATATATTTCCCCTGTGAGCTCGAGCAGTATACACCATAGCAACATTGCCAGGGAGTCCGGGGGTTGACACGACTTAGGATCATCGACAAAGAATCAGTGAGAATATATATGTTGGTCAAATGGTTATTTTTATTGACCAGTTTATGAAGAAGTTACATGTCAATCCCTGCAAAACAAGCAATGATGGCCTCCATATCAAAAGATGAAATGTATAGGTGGCCAAAATGCCATTGGCTATGACGGACGAGAAGTGAGATGTAAACACTCATGCGATCGAACATAGATGAAAACATGACGTATTTTTTCTTCAGGAAATACTAACTTTGTACTAAACCAACAACAATTAATATGGATGGGAGGGACTAGCTAAGTTCGGATACAACTTGCAGAGGAGAAAAGGACGAATAGAGAAGGGAGATGGGAAAGAGCCTCCAGTTGCATGCCTACTTCGATGCCTATGGCTTCTTTGGTTACAGTAGTTATCCTGCCCCAGTTGGGCTCACACAGTCACACGTTCGCTTCTCATGACTCGTGGGTTGGAACTGGTCAGGTTTCTTTATCAATGCACTGATGGAGGTGGCGTCCCTGGCATTTATATATATGTGCCATGCCTTTTTTCCTTCTTTTTACACTGTGTTCACTAATGCTTGCATTGATAATTATTGTTGTAAATACTTGCTTCCTAAATTCGGTGTTCCAGACGAGCAAACTGATAAATTAGCAAGGTGGCATCGTATTGTGTGGTGAGGAAGCTTTCAAGTGAGCAAGCAGCATCAGGAATTACGGTTGATGACATTCCATTAAGTAAGTTTTCACATGAACAATGGATGTCTTTCCAGCAGCTTCAGCAACAAACTAAAGAGAAATGTCAGGAAATCCGGGCCAGACAAGTTCAGTTGCTTTCTGCTATAGATGGTGATGACAAGGGCAGTGATACAGATGCCCATAGCTATTTGGACTCATTTGTTGGTGATGACAATGGAGTAATAACTGAATTGGCATGTACTCCATAGAAAACAAACATGTGCCAACAGCTTCGCGGCTTGACAGTACACCTGACAAAGATGGTGTCTGAAATTTCCAATGCATGGATGGCGTCTGCGTCAATGACAAAGATAGTTTTCTTTTGCGAATAATGACAAAGAGATTTAGTGTTGAATTCACAAAAAATGACCTATACACCGATTAATATGGTCTAGAAACTCCCAGAGGAATCCTAGGACCACAACCATGTGTTATTGAAGGATCAAGTTGGATCTTTTGAATAATAACCTCCTAAAGGTCAAGGAACTGAACACATTTTTTAATGTTGAGGGGCTTCTCATGCCATGGATCCAACGAGCATTTGTGAGAACTTCAGCAACGGTGCACTGACATGGTTGCAAACTTGCTCTATGATACGCCCTCCTTTTGCTACCATCATTGCCAAGTTTCTTCATTTTACTGCCTCGCACCGACCAGGTGTTGCTTCGTGGCAAGTGAGAGTACTTTTTTATAAAACATAGCAAGTGTACTGCCAATTCATTTCAGGAGAAAATAGTTTATTTTACAAACAAGAGGCTCGACGAACCTATAGATCAGAAATGATAAGAACAATGACTGCTTGCGTTCCTAGGGTGCATACACCTTCTCGTTACCATCGCACAAGAGAACATCGGACCAACAAAATTATTATGTTGCCTCACATCTAAACATACAAGTATTCCATATAACTCCTTTGATGGTTAGGTCGATTTAAGTATGAGGGATGCATGTTTGTTGCAAGCAAAGGTTTTCATAGTGTAGCGAATACTCTCTTCATAATTTTTATCACCCATGCCATTTTATTTGACAACTAACACTAGGTGATACCAAGCTCAAAGTATCACATCTTATCTCATACACCCTCCAGGACCACCATAAAAGCATTCAGCATGATCAATATGGGTGATAGAGTGACATTTTCTATCAGTAACAAACATGGGCAGGTCTTCCTTGATCGGGCTGCTATTTCCATCCTGGTCAATGAATCTAATGTTTTTGAATGATGCGGCGCGACCCTTACCACCATTTGGGAGGGCACCACTGCCCATTGGAGGAGTTGGAAGTGCTTTTTTAGCTTGAACAAATGCACCAAATTGCATTCCGTCTGCCTTTTCTGCTAAGTAGCTAAACAACGACCTAGGGAAGTATCCCACGCCAGTGGGGATTTTATTGAAGCCGTAATACACCCACCAATCTCCACTTCTTTTGTCCTGAAATTGATTAGGATTTAGACAAAAGCCCTTCACATTTAATTTATACGTTTGACATATGTTATGATCAACCAACTATTAGGTTGTAAAAATGATGCACCCTTATCGACCATCTAGTTGGATTTTCATAACGGGAATAGCATAGCTATGAAATGCATACAAAAAGGATGAAAATAATACCTTTAGCACCCTCAGAGTGATACTTTGTCTAGGTCCATCAGGGACATTAGAAACTGGATGTATAGCATCACCCGGAGCTATAATAGCGCCATCTACCCGTATGTAACCAGGGCAGTCCATGTTGTAGCAGCCGGTTGCATCATAATTATCTCTCTGTTGCGTACATTGTTTTTGCGTGTAGGTTAGAAACTTTCTATGTATGTTTCTTATCAGAGTAAGATCACTTTTACAGTGGAAAGAGTAATTTTCAAGGCATAATTCATAGCATAATTATCACAATACCGTCCAACGGGTGTAGAAGTGAGGATGTGAGTCGCCATATCGTTCTGGATTAATCTGTTCAACAAGGGTACGCATAAGATGAACATTTCCTCACATTTAAAGGTCAAGAAGGGGAAGATGTGAGAAATTAACCAATAAATGGAAAACAAATGAATTGGTTTGCCATTTGTCTCATGGACTCTAGTGATCCCACAATTTACAAAATCTGAATTCATATTTAAAAATTTCATCAAATTTAGAAATAGTTCCACATGTAGATGTGCCTAGAGTATCTATAAACTTTTGTCCCCAAACTTTTTGTCTATGAGATACACGTAAAAGACAAACATATGGATGAAATGCCCTGTTGATGAAATTTGGCAGAAGGTTAACATCTACACATACATGTGGTCATAAACTAAAAAAATGTAATACTTAAACTATGGTTTTGGATAAGAATGAAATGGGCTCAGTTGAGCCAAAATCATTTTGAGTTTTTGGTAGCTTTGCACATGCCCAACTTTATTTTTAGCTGTTGTATAACACTTCAGGAAAAACAACACAAGTTTCCTACTTTTTAAGGGGGCATAATTTAGCCGGTAAATAAATATCGTTAAGTATTTTTTTGTGATGCACATTTAATTTGATTGCAAGGATGTGTAGGACATTTGGCAAGTCGAAATGATGTATTTATGTTGAATATTGTAATATCATAATTGAAGCCATTGACTAATGCCCAATTTATTATTTAAATTGAGAAGCTATGTGCATGGGAAGAAAAATAATGCTTACATGCCAGCCAACTTGAATCGCATTATAGCTTGATTTTTTACCATCTCCGGCATGATTAATCCAAAACGTAGTCGAACTCAACTGGCCATGTTTTAGTTCGTGGCCATACACATCCATGGTGGCATGTAAGCCATAATAGTTGTCATTGGGACCTCCAGAATGTGTTAGGTGTGACACAAACTGCAAGATGGAAGCAATCAAATAAACAACACAAAACCTAGAGAAGTAGGTATTGTAGAAATGCATAATGATTAAACCAAAAACGATTGTAGAACTCAAGGTAGCTCATTGTTGTCTAGCTAGAAACAATAACGTGCTTACATAATAGTTCACAAGGTACATACTGTTTGGTTTTGTAGTAAAATTCCCGAATGAAGATGCCTAAAAGAAATTAGTAAAAATAATGGAATAGCTTGATCGATCTATTACATGGGGTCTAGGCACCGCTAGCTAGGCCTACTAATTTAGTCCTTCCCACACTAACATTTCAACAATATACCTTTTGTGTTCATTCTCATGTGTCTTTTTTTCTCCAAAGGCACTCGCTATATGTTCATAAGGAAAGTTATGTAAGATCTTTCTCAAAAATTAACTTCTTTTTAGCAATTCATTGTTACATATATGACTTTGTCGCCAAGTTCTATCCGAAATGTGTTTCTATTAGTGTCAAGTGATGATATAAAAATATTATTGCATAAGTTAGCCTACATATGGTATTCTATTTACATTATTAACAAAAAGGTCTAAATAAACAAATAGGTCATTGACCATGTAGGAATGACATACCACACTATTTACTATGCCCAACAAAATATGATCAATTTTCTTGGAAGTGTATGTTTGCAGGATGCACATTCCAAAAATTTAGCATCACATATATTTTATATTAATAAAGAAAGAGGAATATACGCTAGTACTTTTGTCCACATAGGCTAAATTATGTCCACGTCATAATAACGGTGTCATGTTAGGTTAACACTATATCATTGTAGATGAATATGATTATTTATTAGTACCTATACATTCTAGGTGTATAAAGAGTACACCTGTTATCAAATGGAAAACAATACAAGTCTCTTTTATAATTGAATACTACTCCCTCCATTTTGAATTATATTATGTTCTAATTTTTTTTCTAAGTCAGATGTATATAGACATGTTTTAGTGTGTTTGTTCTCCCATTTCAGTTTTTATGTAGTCCATATTGAAATATCCAAAACAACTTATATAGTGAATGAAGGGGGTAGAATTGTTAATAATACAAAATCGGTAATTTAGTTTCCATAGTAAAGCATTGTGAAGTTTGAAATATCCAAAACTTAATGTGAAATTAAGAATAAATAATTCATGTTAACAATTTAGTGTCATATGCACTATGTCAAGTGAAAAATACCTAAATGCCAAAATAAAAATTATATTAAGATGAATATTTAAATTTATATGTGAAAACTAAGTCTACGACAAAATATGGAACAAAAGAAACATACAATTATCAATTATTTTTATTCTATAATATGTGATATGTAGAGATTGATGACCAATGTTAACCTGATATGCTATGAAAGTATCGACATGAATAGATTGATTAGATGAATAAATAGTCATTGTGTTCCCCGTTAGTTAAAAAACCGACATAGTACAATAAACATATGTGAAGGCATGCATCGATCATAGGTCACTAATGACTAGATGCAAGAAAGAGGTCGTTGATTGAGAAGAATCAAAGCTTAGAGGACCATATGCATGTTATGGACAACACTAGTGGAAGACGCAGTGGAGATTTGTGCAAAGGAGCATATCACGGAAAGGAAGCATAATAATGGCGTGGGTACAAAAACAAGGGCCTATTTGGAACAAACGAGCTTTGCATGAAAATACACCATTACAATTCTATGGACAACCCTATTCGTGCCTTCTTTCTTAAGAATGATGAGAACTTTTGTTGTGACAATCATGTTTTATTTTAAGCGTCAAGAAACCTCATGCAACGATAGTCCAACCATAGTTTTGATACTAAAGAAACAACAATTGCCAACGGAAGGAGTAACTAAGTGTGCCTAGTATCACAGGATAATAGTTGCCAGCTTCAACTTTTTATGAGGCTGAATATGAGCTTTCATGTCATGAAACAAATATTTAAAAGTTATACAACATCTTATCCATTTTTTGCATTATCTCTCTACTAAAGTAATCCGTAATCTCAAATTACATGTATCTTCTTAGTTTCATGGTTTTTCTTAGTGTAGGATACAGTAAGCCATGACATATCAATCATGTGTTTTTCACCCATTTATAACATGATTTGTCTTAGTTGTCATGGTTTGCTCAGTGTAACAAATGTATCTTATTAGTTTTACTTATATGTGTTCCAGAGAGAACTTAAAATTTGATAGCAAAAACCCGCATGTCAAGTAAAATTATCCATTTGTGTTGTCTAAAACAATTGATATTCACATGACAAAAAGTGCCGAGTTAAAAGAGTCTGAAACAATATTTAAGCAATCATGAATGAATATTCATTAATAACTATATAAGACCAAATTTAGAGGTAATTAGATTAAGTAAAGATAGCATCCACGCAAAAAAAAGATTAAGTATAGCATGTGTGCAAACATCTCCATGCATTATATCACACAATCAAATAACACAAGCGTAATACAAGGATGAGATGGGAGTGACAAAATATAATGTTTTGGTACTTGTTACAAACATTTATATTTATAATTATTGGAAATATTGCCACATATTGATATGGGAAGTGGGAGAGTAAAATCTAGAAATCATCATGAAACACAATTGTGTTTCATGATGAGCTAGAGTCCATAGTAAGTCCAACCTTCTATTGTCAAATAATTGATCATTACCGATAGGTTGGTGCACTTATGGAAATATTTATGCCAAACTCCAATAATATTTCCTCGGGATGTACGTATTGGATACAAAAGGTTTCTTTATTTTGAATGACGATTTACCATAATTACAATGAAAAATGATGTAACTAACTTTTTTGATGTGGAATAACTAGCCAAAAGCAGTGGCATCAAATTTTCATTGGCGGTATTTTCTTAAAAAAAAGTTATAGTTTAAAATGTATATAATGTCAAAAAATACCTCAAAGTTAACACAATAATTACATAAAGAACATAAATAACTATCAATTTCTATGGGGAAACAATTAACGAACAATTGTTGGGGGTACTAAATAGCCTAAGACAATGTCATCAAACTTTTAACAAGGTGTATTTTTGCTTCCAATATTTTATAGTTTAAAAGGTGTATAAATTTCACTGCATATCTCAAAGTTAGCGTAATAAATATATTATACAAATTGAAAGAAAGGAACTAACAAATCCATTCATGCTAATGTTCGGATCATTATGCTAGTTTTCCAAAATAACACGATTTTTGTATAAAACAATACTACCTATATGCAATGGGGAAGCTTAACATGTGATCTCTGTGTGGTGATAAAAATAAGTACACAAATATCTTCAAATGCAGACATATTTCCTTAATTTATTAAATTGGTAAAGATAAATAGGATAACTATAAAGGCTACCTTAGACTAAAATATCATTCATCTCACTTTGATGGCCAGTAGGTTAGCATCATATTATGAACATATTATTTCACAATATCTATTCGGCTTGGTGGTTGCTGTTGTTTCCCTTTCTTCGGTGAAATCCTAAAATAAGCGATTATCTAGTACATGCGGATATTCATAATTGTGCCTATCGACATAATATCATGACATTTGCCAAAACCTAATACGTTACCAATTAGTGTCATTGTTATTTAAATCATCTAGCATTCATATTGGTGAACATGTCAAGATAGCTATAGTGCAACATCATACTAAGTCATATGCCACTATATACATGTAAGTACGCTTTGCAACAAGCGAATTCCATAATAAATCTTATATTCCTGAAAATGACATGCCATGTTTCTTATTTTAGATTTAAATTACTATATATTGGGTCACTACACCTAAAAAGTGCACTATTTGATAATCTTGGATAAAATACTTAAGTAAAAGAGTGAAGATAAGAAAGTGTAACTCACATAGGGATCATCCCATAAACTAGAACCTCCAGAAGTTATTAACTCAGTGGAGTTTGACTTCAAGCTTTTGAGATTTTGTTTGGCTGGACCATGGACAAAATCTTTGGCCAGTGAATCATTTTCCTTCAAGTAAAAATGTAAATGTATGTTAAGAGGGGAAAAACTTATGCGAAGTATCTTTTGTAGAATCAAGAACTTGAAGCTATGTTTATTTTGTACCCCATCAATTTTTATATACAAGGCCACAAACTCATATTACAGGTACCAATGTAAAATTTAATGTGCTTTGCAAGTCAGTTTTTGTTTTCTTTTACTGGGATCATTAATACGCCACATGCATGTAAAGAATCTGAGTGGATGAAGTAGCTGATTGTTATTATGACCACATGCATGCAAGTATTAAACATGTTGCTAGTATGAAAAAATATCATCAATTTTGCCTCAATTACTGTTTGTGGCCTTGTATAGATGCAAAATGTATATTTCATAGTGGCCTTGTATAAGTAAATGGAGGGAGTAGCTAAACATTGTAGTCATAGCAATAGTAGATATGCTAACCACTTTGAAATTTTACTCTAACATAGTGTGTTGCTTATTTCACTCCCATGATTTTGTTGGAATCCAACTATTACAAGAGGAGTATATACGGTATGGTAATGTCTGTAGTCCTTCCAACATAGATATGTGTTTGTGTTGGTCCTATCATGTAATTGTTTAGTATTCTCAACTTATGGTTCCATCTTGTTATGCATGGTTATTCTGAACCATGGTGTCTTTTGGAATGAAAATAACTCATCATAAGACCAAGAATGGTGGGGAAACTAACCCACTAATCCGTCTCACTCACATGTAATATTTATATACAATAATGTATATCACAATAGATAATATGATTACCTCTTGAATGGTAGGGAAGAACCGAACACCTATAGTTTGAAGAGCATGATAAAAGAAACATAAGGCAATTGCTCGTCGAAGTAGACTAAGCCTATACATATTGATATATAACAGATGAAGATCACTATGGGCAACCAGAACTATATATAGACCATATGTATGTGTCTTTCTCTAGTACGTGGCAAGATAAACCATACAAATTAACTAAATATTGTGCAAATCTTTATTTAATGCACACAAAATATTGTAATTAATGTCATATATTTTGTGTGTATTAAATAAATATGCAATATATGTGCGCATTAAATAAAGATTTGCATGATATTCGGTTAGTTTTGTATGGATTAGCATGACACGTACTAGAGAAAGATTTACATCTTATAGTATCATGTGGTTTAATGACATTAAAGAAATATAATAGAGTGCTTAATAAATGATTTTGCACAAACTTTAATGAATCTTTATTTAATGCTTAATGAATATTTTTTGCACCAATATTAATGAGCATGATAAAAGAAACATAAGCCAATTGGTCGTGGAAGTAGATTAAGCCTATACATATCTACTCTACTCTTATAAAAAACAGAGTTGGTGATGATGGTGTGCATGCCATCCTGCAATATAGGCCATCCGATTTATATCTAACGGATAGGAAGGAAACTATGATAATTTTGCAAAAAAGTACCCACACCCCTCTCCACATTTGTAAATAAGGTCTTTCCTCGTTCATTCTTTTCTCTCACAAGATAAACTACTCATACAAATACATCTTGATGTTACATGCAACGCATGGGCATCTTGCTAGTTGATATGTAATATATAGATGAAGATCACTATGGGCAACCAGAACTGTATATTTAACGCATGGACATCTTGCTAGTTGATATGTAATATATAGATGAAGATCACTATGGGCAACCAGAACTGTATATTTAACGCATGGGCATCTTGCTAGTTGATATGTAATATATAGATGAAGATCACTATTGCCCATGCTAGTTGATATGTAATATATAGATGAAGATCACTATATGCAAGGCATGGGCATCTTTATTTAATGCACACAAAAAATTGTCATTAATGTCATATATATTTTGCGCATTAAATAAATATGCAATATTTTTTGCGCATTAAATAAATATGCAATATTTTTTGTGCATTAAATAAAGATTTGTGTGATATTCAATTAGTTTTGTATGGATTAGCCTAACATGTACTAGAGAAAGATTTACATCTTATAGAAATAAATATCGCATGGTTTAATGGCATTCAAGAAATGTAATAGAATGCTAAAGAAATGATTTTGCACCAGTATTAATGAGGTATATGCCACGATTAAATGCTACTTTCGTGAAAATATTCACAACCTCCTCTGTTAGACAGACACATGGTTTATATATATAGTAATGGTTGCTACGAGTGCTAGGCTGGCCCACTTCAGATGCACCATAGGCGAACGCGTTCAAGAGGTCCTATGTGACGCATCGGCATCAAATTTTTGCCGTTCCACATAATACCACTAGATTGGGCCAACCCATGTAGCAACCACGCTTAACGAGCGCTCCAACCTAGCTTTTTGTCTCATTAGAATTTTTTGGTATTTAATTGTTGTTTTCTAGATGAAAGTTATTTGTTTTAGAAAGTGAATTTAAAAAAATAAAAACATGAACACATTTTAAAAAAATTGTGAAGGTTTTTGTAAAACAATGTTAACCTTTTTTGAAATGTCTGAGCATTTTTAATGCAGAAATTTTAAAATTATAGTGATTTTTTAAACAAATATGAGAACATTTTTTAGATGCAAATTTTAAATATTTTTAGACATTTTCCTGAAATCAAAACATATTTTAATACAAACATTTTTAGAAATATGGATTTTTTGAAAAAAAAATAAAGAACAAGAAAAGGAAAACATAAGCCTAGTAAATATAAATAATCTGGTGAAACCTTCTAGAAGGTTCCCAAAACCGGATTTTGTAGCTAATTAAATTTGCTAAATGGGCAGGTCCATCCCATGTTACATTCATTGCGTCCTTGTGCGAAAGGGGTGACATTTTATTGCTTAATGCTACCAATAGAAATCATCGGCACTGTAACTGGAAGGATAGAGATGGAACTAAAGGGAGTGAATAGGGACAACTAGAATTTTTTCACTAATTAGTAGCAAGTTTAGGCTATGCGGAATGTAAAGGTGTGCATACACAATTGTTATGATGAGATAAACAATCATGTATGATGAATGGAATGTCAAATTACCAAAGTAAATGAAAAGTAAAGAGGTAGTGTTAGGGATAACTGAAGCATGCACAAACATGCCGATGTTCACTCCCTTGGAGGGAAGCTATCGTCATTGGAGAGATGGGTGTTACACACAAACACCACCAAAATCCTATGTCTTCGAGTGAAGACTATGAGAGCAAATCTTGTCCAGAGTTGGATAAGTCAGCTTTGCTTGTAGCCCAAGTAAAGTTGCCGCGTGTGTTTGAAATCTGACCGTTGGAGCACGTGTCAGTTCCTTAGTGACCCAGGGTCATTTCGGACAAATCAGGTCGGGTTGCCTAGTGGCTATAAATAGCCCACCCCCTACAACCATAAACGGTTGGCTGCTCAGAGTTAGAGTACGGCTTTTGTCGTTTGAGAGCAACCCACCTCGAAGCCTTTAAAAGAGAATTCCTTGCGAGGATAAAGCCCTAAACACCCAGAGCCAAAGAGTGTTAGGCATCACTTAAGTCTTCCTGTCTGTGTGATCTAAAGACTTATTACACTTGAGGACTGTGAATCCTCCAGCCGGTTAGGGGTCGCGTTCTGAGCATCCAAGAGTCATTGTGGATCGCCGGTGAACGAAGTCTGTGAAGGTTTGGAAGTCTACCTTGAAGACTTACCAGAGTGATTGGGCGAGGACTGGGTGTCCTTAGGTCAAGGGGAATAAGGTGAAGACGAGGTCTTCTGAGTTGAATCTCAGCCTCCCCAACCAGACGTACAGTTGTCACAGCAACTGGAACTGGTCTAACAAATCATTGTCTTCAACGAGTCACTGGTTTCATCCTTCCCTCCCCTTTGCTTATTGTTGCTCCTTGTGAAGTCATTGTATGATTGCATTATCTTTTGTCTTCACTGAGTGACTACTTGTTCTGATTGGCTTCACAATATCTTCCTACCTGATCTTAGTGCCTAGCTGCTATTAGTCATTATGCTTTCACTTCATTGAATACTTGACTATGGTTTGCCTAGTGTAGTCTAGCTTCCGCTGCATGGCAATAGGTTTATTTCTATCGTTTGTCTTCGAAACTTCCATGTTTTGAAGACTTTCATAAAAATCGCCTATTCACCCCCCTCTAGTCGGTCACTAGCACTTTCAATTGGTATCAGAGCAAGGTACTCCCTTGTTCTGTGTGATTCGGTTTAACCACCTGGAGTTTTAGCTATGTCGACTGCAGGGATAATTAAGGTCTCCGCTTCTTGCCCCGTCTTCGATGGAACTGAATATCCCTATTGGAAGAATAAGATGCGCATGCATCTTGAAGCCATTGATGTCGACCTATGGTATGTCGTCAAGAATGGCGTTCCCAAGGCTGGTGAAGGTGTCACCGCTGCTGATGTCAAGAAGTTCGTTCAACTGGACTCCACTGCCAAGAACATCATTTGTGGTCATCTGACCAAAGGACAGTATGGCCGCGTGAGTGCTTTGGAAACATCTAAGCTAGTCTGGGACTGACTCTTAAAGGTCAATGAAGGCGTCTCAACCCAGAGAGATCAGAGAATCAGGGTCCTTCGCAACCTCTTCAACCGCTTCAAGAGAAATGACAATGAGAACGTCCAGCTCACGTTTGATTGACTCACTGACATCACAAATGAGCTTCAAGCTCTCGGTGCCACTGAGATCACCAAGCATGAAGTCATCAAGACACTCCTAACATCACTTGACAGCTCGTTTGACACCCTGGCCCTGATGATTCAAGAACGCCCCGATTTCAAGACACTCGATCCGTCTGACATACTTGAGAGGCTCAACACACATGAGTTTCAGCTTTCTGAGAAAAGAGACATCTATGGTCCTAAGTATGGGCGAACTCGTGCCTTGAAGGCAAAAGCTGTCTCCTCATCTGAAGAAGAATCTGACAGCAGTTCTGATGGTCCTGAAGACATTGGAAAGGAGCTTGCTATTGTTGTGAAGAAGTTCAAAAAATTCACCAAGAAGAAAGGCTTCAGAAAGTCTTCACGATCAAGCTCAAGGAATGATGAAGCTTCTGCTCATGACTACAAGAAGAGAACATGCCACAAGTGCAAGAAACCTGGACACTACATCTCTGAGTGTCCGCTGTGGGACAATGAGAACAAGAAGAAGAAAAAGAGCAAGGAATATGACTCTGACGACAAGAAGAAGAAGAAATACTCAAAGTCTTCTTCCAAGTCTTCCTCAAAGTCTTCATCACACAAGAAGAGCTCATCTGGCAAGGCACGTGTGTTTGTTGGCAAGGAAATGGATTCAGAGGAGGATTCCGCTTCTGAGGAGGCGGAGGTGGAGTCTGAGGAGGAGTCCGATTCTGGCGTTGCGAGTCTGGCTATAGCATACGTTGCCAAGTCCATCTTCAACATTGAAGACAATGACTTCATCACCGACACCGATGCAAATGACAAGGACTACTCCGCTCCTACCTACTGCTTCATGGCACGTGGTGCCAAGGTAAACACACGCACTACTCACTATCAAACATCTAGTGAAGATGACTCTGATTGTGGTTCCAAACCCAGCTACAAAACACTTGCTAAAATTGCAACTGAACAACAGAAAGCTATGGAACATATTCAAAAACTGTTAGACAAAAGCGATGATCTGTTAGACGCTGAAATGACTCGATCTCAGTCCTTAATTGAAGACATAAAAAATCTTCACATTAAGTATGAGGAACTTGAAAGTCGTCATGAAACGCTCTCAACAACTCATGAAAAGCTTTCCTATGATTATCTTCAAAGGAAGCAAGATCTTGAGAAATTGAGAGCGGCTCATGAAGATCTTCAAAAGGAAAATGAGTCACTTCGCGCTGAACAGATCAGTTCCTCTCAGGAAGGATTTGAACCACCATGTCTTAAATGCATTGAGCGTGACAATGCTACTTCTGTTGCTGAGTGTTCTACTGCTGCTACTGTTGCAATATCTTCAACTGTTGATGTGGTAACTAACCCCTCTGCTGAGGATACCACTGCTATTGCTGATGAGAATGCTAGGTTGAAGACATTGCTTGAAACAGGGATGTACAAAAGTCTCAAAGGGCATCAGACACTATGTGATGTCCTCAAAAGGCAGATCCTGAACCGAAACCCTAGGAAAGAGGGTGTTGGGTTCGAAAGGAAAATGAATGTTGATGGCTCTTACTGGAAACCTGAGCAGTACCCCAAAACCACATGGGTTGCTGCAAAGGAACCTTCAGCGGATCCATCCACCCTATATGGCTTCACTTGTGCTAATCCCATTGTTATTGATGAATCCTTTGATGCAAACTATAAACTGTTTAAGAATCAGAATGGTGAAGTGTTTGCCAGGTATATTGGTACTGACTGCAGGAATGGACCGCCTATGAAGAAGATCTGGGTGCCGAAAAGGTGTTTGGAGAATCTCCCTGTGAATGTCATCATGACAACACAGGTGAAGAAGACAAACCCCAGACCACAGGCTTCATACAATCCAAAGGCTTCATACAGACAGAGGACTCACCCGAGTCGCACTAACGCAAATGTTTTGCAGGGAAACCATACTCAGGCCTGTGAATATGAGCGCGTTTCATCAAACCGCCATGTTCATAAGACCAAGAACTATTCTGCTTATTCTTATGAGTACTATTGTCCACCTGCAAGACTTTTTGCTAGGGCTCCAAAGCCAAAGTTCTCAGATGCTGCACTTAGACTCATTGCTTCGAAGCCACCCTTGAAGATGTGGGTGGCTAAGAAAGGTTAACTCTCTTTTGCAGGGAAAGGTCTCCAGCCGAAAACCAAAATCGTCTAACGCTATTGCTGGGGACCTTAAACATCTTGTAGGGCGCAAGATCAAATGCCCAAATGGTCTTATTATGTACTTTGTTCCTGAATCGCTTGCTACTCGCCCTATCAGTCCAAATCTCGATCTAAGCTTTCATAATCCACTGGTTCGTCAAATGTTTTTGCTTCACAATTCTCTTCGTGAAGCCTATCCCCATAACTGCACTGTAGGGTACGACACCAGCTGCTTCAGAATGGATTATTGATAGTGGGTGTACCAATCACATGACTAGCAAGCAAAGCCTTCTTATGGACTCAACACTACATCCATCTGACAAAAGTCACATCACATTTGCTGACACTGGTAAAAGCAAGGTATTGGGTCTAGGTAGAGTTGCAATCTCAAAGGATGAACACATGGATAAAGTCATGCTTGTTGAATCCCTTGGTTTCAACTTAATGTCTGTTTCAATGCTTTGCGATTTAAACATGATTTTGATGTTTGGAAAATATCATTGTCTTGTACTAATGGAATCTGACAAGTCTCTAGTGTTTGAAGGGTATCGGAAAGATGATTTGTACATGGTAGATTTCTCAGCAGGACCACAACTTGCCGTATGTCTTCTAGCAAAAGCTTCTGAATGCTGGCTCTGGCATCGGAGGCTAGGACATGCTGGCATGAGGAACCTCCACACCCTTGCAAGGAAGAAGCATGTCATAGGCATCGAGGGCGTCAAGTTCAAGAAGGATCACTTATGCGGTGCCTGTGAAGCAGGAAAGATGATGAGGGCCAAGCATCCCTCGAAGACAATCATGACAACGACTCAACCCTTCGAACTGCTCCACATGGATCTTTTCGGTCCCACTCATTACTCAACTCTTACTACTACTGCTTGTCTCTATGGCTTTGTCATTCTTGATGATTATTCAAGATATACTTGGGTGCATATAATCCTCTATAAGACTGAAGTGCAGGATGTCTTCAGACGCTTTGCCAATCGAGCCATGAACAACTATGGCGTCAAGATCAAGCATATCAGAAGTGACAATGGCACTGAATTCAAGAACACTGGTCTAGACACTTATCTTGATACATTGGGCATCACACATGAATTCTCAGCTCCGTACACACCACAGCAGAATGGCGTCGTGGAACGCAAGAACAAAACACTCATTGAGATGGCCCGGACAATGCTTGATGAATACAAGACTCCAAGAAAGTTCTGGCCTGAAGCCATTGATACTGCATGCCATATCATCAACCGTGTGTATCTTCACAAACTTCTCAACAAGACATCCTATGAGCTCCTTACTGGCAAGAAGCCAAATGTCAGTTACTTCAGAGTATTTGGTGCCAGGTGCTGGATCAAGGATCCACATCACACTTCAAAATTTGCAGCAAAAGCACATGAAGGTTTTATGCTTGGATATGGAAAGGATTCGCACTCCTATAGAGTCTTCAACCTCTTTCATTATAAAGTGGTTGAAACAGTGGATGTGCGGTTCGATGAGACTAACGGCTCACAAAGAGAGCACCTGCCAAATGTGCTAGATGAAGTTCCATCCAGTGAATCAATCAAACTTATGGGAACTGGAGAAATCATACCTTTTGAAGCTCAGTCTGAAGAGGAACTTATCATCTCCGCACCTGATCAGCCTGAAGACAATGATCAACCTGAAGACAATGGTCAGCCTGAAGACAATCCTTCTAACGATGACAATGATCAGCAAGAGCAAAATCTTCGTCCTGTACATCCTCGTGTCGCAAATGAAGTACAGATTGAGAGAATAATTGATAGCATCAATGCACCAGGTCCACTCACTCGTTCAAGGGCAACACAGCTAGCAAATTTCTGTGGGCACTTCGCATTCATCTCAATATCTGAACCCAAGAAAGTTGAAGAAGCCTTCATGGAACCTGAATGGATTCAAGCTATGCAAGAAGAGCTTCAACAGTTTAAGCTGAATAATGTATGGGAATTGGTTAAGCGTCCTGATCCTCGCAAGCACAATATAATAGGCACCAAATGGATATATCGCAACAAGCAAGATGAGCATGGTCAAGTTGTTAGAAACAAAACTCGTCTCATTGCTCAAGGTTACACTCAAGTTGAAGGGATTGACTTCGATGAAACATTTGCTTCTGTGGCTAGACTTGAAGCCATACGCATATTGCTGGCCTATGCAAATCATCATAACATTCTTCTGTATCAAATGGATGTGAAGAGCGCTTTTCTCAATGGCAAGATTGAAGAAGAAGTATATGTTGCACAACTGCCTGGATTTGAAGATCCAAAACATCCTGACATGGTGTACAAGCTCAACAAGGCACTGTATGGCCTCAAACATGCCCCTCGGGCTTGGTATGACACACTCAAATACTTCCTGAAGAGCAAAGGCTTCAAAACTGGTTCCCTCGACCCCACTCTCTTCACGAAGACATATGATGGTGAACTGTTTGTGTGCCAAATATATGTGGATGACATTATCTTCGGCTGCACCAATCAGAAATACACTGACGAGTTTGGATATATGATGCAAGAGCAATATCAGATGTCCATGATGGGTGAGCTGAAGTTCATCCTTGGTCTTCAAATATGTCAGCAACACAACAGTATCTTCATATCTCAAGAGAAGTACCTCAAAGATTGCCTGAAGAAATTTGGGATGCAAGACTGCAAAGGCTTCACGACTCCAATGCCAGCCAAACATCATCTGGGTCCCGACAACAATGGTAAAGAGTTCGATCAAAAGGTATACCGCTCCATGATTGGTTCTTTACTTTATCTATGTGCACCTAGGCCAGATATTATGCTTAGTGTTTGCATGTGTGCTCGATTCCAAGCGGCACCAAAGGAATCACATCACTTAGCTGTGAAGCGAATTCTTCGATATTTGGCTCACACCCCAACACTAGGATTATGGTATCCAAAGGGCTCAGAGTTTGATCTGGTTGGATTCTCGGATGCTGATTATGCTGGTGACAAGGTGGATCGCAAGTCTACATCAGGCACATGTCATTTTCTGGGAATATCACTTGTATGTTGGTCTTCAAAGAAGCAGAACTGTGTATCTCTCTCCACTGCTGAATCTGAATACATTGCTGCTGGATCTTGCTGCGCTCAACTTCTATGGATGAAGCAAACACTCAAAGACTATGGTATTCATCTGAAGCAAGTGCCACTCTACTGCGACAATGAAAGCGCCATCAAGATTGCCAACAACCCAGTTTAGCACTCGAAGACAAAGCACAATGAAATTCGTCATCACTTTCTCAGAGATCATGTTGTGAAGGAAGATATTGATATCATACACGTCAACACTGAAGAGCAATTGGCAGATATCTTCACCAAGCCCTTGGATGAGAAGAGGTTCTGCAAGTTACGGTGTGAGCTAAATATCTTGGAATCCTCAAATGTCCTGTGATCAGGCACACATCCTAACACTTATGCATACTGATGACTTAGATGTGCAACACACGAAGTAAAGTATATCTTCAATCAATGAAGACTTACATTCTAAGTGTGAATACATTAATGTGGAATTTGACTTCGGAGCGCCACGATAATTGTGCGCCGTGTCTGGGTCTAATACTTCCTATACGGTGGGTAAAGCCACCACCAAATTTTTCTGTTTGAAGTGTTTCACCCATGGATTTATGTTTGGTATGTCTTCACATTTGGTTTGGCTTCAATCTCAACTTGTCTTCATGATTATCTTCATGATGTTGATTTGATTGTCTTTCTTATATATACATATATATACCAGTGTTCTGTCCTCTACAGCATTCACTTATAGATATGTCTTCTTGTTGAATCTTTTGAACTAAGTGAATGTGATCGGACCCTAACCTCACTATGCTTTCTATCTCAAACTCTATCTCTCCAAATCATATGCATTCTATTGAAACTGTCGAATATCTTCTCTGCGTCCTTGTCAGCAGAAGATACAGAGACAAACATTAAGTCCGCTTTCAATGCTAATTCCTTCACCTGAAAACCAGAGAAGTGGGAACGACCACCCGACAGTCCAGGCGTGCGTGGGAACGTGGAACAACCTCCGATATGTTGCATGATGGCCATGTGTCCTTCAGATGTGAATTGCCAGGGGCACCTGTGTAACAACACTGTGCCGTCCCTATCCCTATAAATACACGCCTCACCACAGTCATTATACTTTCTTCCACTCTCGCACAAACCCTAGTGCCACCGCTAGCCCTCGACAACGCTGGCGACGAAGCGCATAGCTGCCTCGACCTCGCCGACGCCCTCTTCACACCGGCCGCAGACATCGTCTTCTCCGCCGTCGCTGTAGGTGTCCTCCGTCGCCAAGTTAGGGCACGAACTATCGATCTACTCGGCCTCCTCTCCCACTCCGTCTAGCAGTTCTTTGTGTGGTAAATAAAACTTCCTTTTTACGGCCCTTTGATCCTATAGATTCATCACTTTCTACCACAAGCAATTTCTGTTCACACAAGTTGGATCTATTTCATACCGCGTCTCATAATATGCCTAGTATGTTCACTTATGCTTCACAAAGTAGTTAGATTCCTCACTTGTACTTATTCGTGGATTCGTACAAATCTGGAACCAACTCTCTATCTATGAGTGAATGTCTTCGCACTATGAGGTCAATGTCTTCTAAACTGATTTATCTTCAAAATCTTCTGAGAATGCATATGACCTCTTCCCCTTCCCTTGCACCTTAATGCTGTCATAGGTACATGTCCGTGGGAGAATCCTTGGTTCTCATAGTCTGCATTCATTTGCAGAATTCTTACAACATCATATAAATTCTCCCGAAGCCAGTTCCTGCTTGACCAGCAAGCGAAAGCCTTTGAAACCTTTGAATGTTGAAGCCATTCAGTTTGAAGATCATGGCTACAGAGAAATCAGCAAGGAATGGTGGCAGAAAGTGTCGAGGTGGAACATCAAGAGATCTGCCCGATGACCTCTCAGAGCTGTACCGGACAGATCCAGAAGATGATTACACTCAGCGCAAGACACGAATCGAATGGATTCGACGATATTGGGCAGAACAGTGGTTCAAGTACAGGTTTGTGACCAAGGAATATGCTGAGAAGAATGCCATCAAGCGACCATGGGGAGACATCCTATACAGAAATCTTCAACCCAGGTCCAGAGATGAAGCCATTGAACAAGGCATCTATCCCTGCATGGTCCGTGGACCACAGCCTGCGGATGCAGACCCATCGTCATTGCTATGGTGTCGTGATGACAATCTGTTCAAGCGCAACTTCCAGTTTGCCGCGAATTCGGCGAAGCAGAACAAGAAGTCATTGGGACTAGACTTCAACCCTGGTCCCTCTGCTCCCCGTGCCGATGGCACCCGCGAAGCTGGACCCAATCTTGTTGGGCCCTTCTACAACCTGGAAGGTCTCATCACTCATATCATGGTTCAAGGGACAGCCATGGATGAGCCTGCAGATGACGCTGAATCTGATGAAGCGCCTGCACCGCCGAAGCCAAAGAAACTGAAGAAGCCTAAAGCTTCAACTTCTACTTTAGCACCAAAAATCTCACGTGCGAAGCCACTGGCTACTGCACCTCCTGAAGAAAGTGTGCAGTCTGAAGATCTATCACGCATCTCCAAGAAGACTGAGACGAGAAAGAGTACTTGTAAGTGCATCTAGTGCCACCCCTAGTTGGTTTTGGAGTATTGACGACAAACCTAGTTGAGGGACTAATGTGTTTGTGAGAATTGCAGGATAACAGAGGTAGAAGTCCCTCATTGATTCGGTTTTACTACCAGAGATGACCCCTAAAAATGTATGAAGACATTGAAGTCAAAGGTGGTATATGAAGATATTCACATTGAAGACTATGACATAAGAAGACACGTTATGAAGCCTATGGAGCTCGAAGACTTAGATCTTTCGTAGTTCTTTTTCTTTTGTGTTGAGTCATAGGAACCACCGTACTGTTAAGTGGGGTCCAGGAGAACCAGTCAGAATGACTGAAGTGATGCCTAAACCAAAAACCTATGTCTTCGAGTGAAGACAATGAGAGTGAATCTTGTCCAGAGCCGGACAAGTCAGCTTTACTTGTAGCCCAAGTAAAGTTGCCATGAGAGTTTGAAATCTGACCGTTGAGACACGTGTCAGTTCCTTAGTGACCCAGGGTCATTTCGGACAAATCAGGTCGGGTTGCCAAGTGGCTATAAATAGCCCACCCCCTACAACCATAAACGGCTGGCTGCTTAGATTTCAGTGCACGGCTTTTGTTGTTTGAGAGCAACCCACCTCGAAGCCTTTGATAGAAAATTCCTAGCGAGGAGAAAGCCCTAACCACCCAGAGCCAGAGTAAATTGGGCATCACTTAAGTCTTCTTGTCTGAGTGATCTGAAGACTTATTACACTTGAGGACTGTGCATCCTCCAGACGGTTAGGCGTCACGTTGTGAGCATCCAAGAGACATTGTGGATTGCCAGTGAACAAAGTCTGTGAAGGTTTGGGAGTCTACCTTGAAGACTTACCTGAGTGATTGGGCGAGGACTATGTGACCTTAGCTCAAGGAGAATACGGTGAGGACTTGGTGTCCTGAGCTGCGTGTTCAGGACTAGGTGTCCGGGACTGTGTGTCTAAGGTTTAAATACCTAGCCGCTCCAACCAGACGTACAGTTGTCACATCAACTGGAACTGGTCCAACACATCATTGTCTTCAACGAGTCACTGGTTTCATCTTCACTTCCTTTTACTTACTGTTACTCATTGTGAAGCCATTGCATGCTTGTTATATCTTTTGTCTTCACAACGTAACTGTATGATTTGTTTGGCTTCATAACTTCTTCCTACCTGATCCTTATTACACTACAGCTACTTGTCATTGTGCTTTCACTCTATTGAATACTTGACCATGGCTTGCCTAGTGTAATCTAACTTCCACTGCATAGTGATAGGCATATCTCTACCGTTTGTCTTCATAACTTCCACATTTTGAAGACTTTCATAAAAATCGCCTATTCACCCCCCTCTAGTCGATATAACGCACTTTCAATTGGTATCAGAGCAAGGTGCTCCCTTGTTCTGTGTGATTCGGTTTAACCACCTGGAGTTTTAGCTATGTTGGCTGCAGGGATAATTAAAGTCTCCGCTGCGTGCCCCGTCTTTGATGGAACTGAATATCCCTACTGGAAGAATAAGATGCGTATGCATCTTGAAGCCATTGACGTCAACCTATGGTATGTCATCGAGAACGGCGTTCCCAAGGCTGGAGAAGGTGTCACTACTGCTGATGTCAAGAAATTCGTTCAACTGGACTCTACTGCCAAGAACATTATCTGTGGTCATCTGACCAAAGGACAGTATGGCCGTGTGAGTGCTTTGAAGACATCCAAGCTGGTCTGGGACTGGCTCTCCAAGGTCAATGAAGGCATCTCAACCCAGAGAGATCAGAGAATCAGCGTTCTTCGCAACCTCTTCAACCGCTTCAAGAGAAATGACAATGAGAATGTCCAGCACACATTTGATCGGCTCACTGACATCACAAATGAGCTTCAAGCCCTCGGCGCTACTGAGATCACCAAACATGAAATCGTCAAGACGCTGCTGAGATCACTTGATAGTTTGTTTGACATCCTAGCCCTGATGATTCAAGAACGTCCTGATTTCAAGACACTCGATCCGTCTGACATACTTGAGAGGCTCAACACACATGAGTTTCAGCTTTCTGAGAAAAGAGATATCTACGATCCGAACTATGGGAGAACTCGTGCCTTGAAGGCAAAAGCTATCTCCTCATATGAAGAAGAATCTGATAGCAGTTCTGATGATCCTGAAGACATTGGAAGGGAACTTGCTATGCTTGTGAAGAAGTTCCAAAAGTTCACCAAGAAGAAAGGCTTCAGAAAGTCTTCACGATCAAGCTCAAGGAATGATGAAGCTTCTGCTCATGACTACAAGAAGAAAACATGTCACAAGTGCAAGAAACTTGGCCACTTCATCTCTGAGTGTCCACAGTGGGACAATGAGAACAAAAAGAAGAAGAAGAGCAAGGAATATGACTCTGACGACAAGAAGAAGAAGAAGAAATACTCAAAGTCTTCTTCCAAGTCTTCCTCAAAGTCTTCATCACACAAGAAGAGCTCATCTGGCAAGGAACGAGCATTTGTTAGCAAGGAAATGGATTCAGAGGAGGAGTCAGCTTCTGAGGAGGCAGAGGTGGAGTCTGAGGAGGAGTCTGATTCTGGCATTGCAAGTCTGGCTGCAGCATACGTCGCCAAGTCCATCTTCAACACTGAAGACAATGACTTCATCACCGACACCAATGCAAATGACAAGGACTACTCCACTCCTACCTACTGCTTCATGGCACGCGGTGCTAAGGTAAACAAACACACTACTCACTATCAAACATCTAGTGACGATGACTCTGATTGTGATTCAAAACCCAGTTACAAAACACTTGCTAAAATTGCAACTGAACAACAGAAAGCCATGGAACATATTCAAAAACTGTTAGACAGAAGCGATGATCTGTTGGGTGCTGAAATGACTCGATCTGAATCCTTAATTGAAGACATAAAAAATCTTCACGTTAAGTATCAGGAACTTGAAGATCGTCATGATACTCTCTCAACAACTCATGAAAAGCTTTCCTATGATTATCTTCAAAGGAAGCAAGAACTTGAGAAATTGAGAGCGGCTCATGAAGATCTTCAAAAGAAAAACGAATCACTTCGCGCCGAACAGATCAGTTCCGCTCAGGAAGGATTTGAACCACCATGTCTTAAATGCATTGAGCGTGATAATGCTACTTCTGTTGCTGAATGTTCCACTGCTACTACTGTTGCAATATCTTCAACTGTTGATGTGGTAACTAACCCCTCTGCTGAGGATACCACTGCTATTGCTGATGAGAATGCTAGGTTGAAGACATTGCTTGAAACAGGGATGTACAAAAGTCTTAAAGGACATCAGACATTATGTGATGTCCTCAAGAAGCAGATTCTGAACCGAAACCCTAGGAAAGAGGGTGTTGGGTTCGTAAGGAAAATAAATGCAGATGGCTCTTACTGGAAACCTGAACAGTACCCTAAAACCAAGTGGGTTGCTGCAAAGGAACCTTCAGCAGATCCATCCAGTTTATCTGGCTTCACTTGTGCTAACCCCATTATCATTGATGAATCCTTTGATGCAAACTATATACTGTTTAAGAATCAGAATGGTGAAGTGTTTGCCAGGTACATTAGTACTAACTGCAGGAATGGACCGCCTATGAAGAAGATCTGGGTTCCGAAAAAGTGTCTGGAAAATCTTCCTGTGAATGTCTTCATGACACCTCACTTGAAGAAGACAAACCTCAGACCAAAGGCTTCATACGGTCCAAAGGCTTCATACAAATAGAGGACTCACCTGAGTCACACTAACGCAAATGTTTTGCAGGGAAACCATACTCAGGCATATGAATATGAGAGTGGTTCATCAAACCATCATGTTCATATGACCAAAAATTATTCTGCCTATTCTTATGAGTACTATTGTCCGCCTTCTAGACTATTTGCTAGGGCTCCAAAACCAAAATTCTCAGATGCTGCACTTAGACTTATTGCTTCTAAGCCACCCTTGAAGATGTGGGTGGTTAAGAAAGCTTAACTCTCTTTTGCAGGGAAAGGTCTCCAGCAGAAAACCAAATTCTTCTGATGCTATTGCTGGGGACCTTAAAAATCTTGTAGGGCGCAAGATAAAATGCCCGAATGGCATCATTATGTACTTCGTTCCTGAATCGCATGCTACTCTCCCTATTAGTCCTAATCTGGATCTAAGTTTTCATAACCCACTGGTTCATCAAATGTTTTTGCTTCACAATTCTCTTCGTGAAGCCTATCCCCCTAACTGCACTGTAGGGTATGACACCAGCGTCTTCAAAGTCTTCAGAATGGATTATTGATAGTGGGTGTACAAATCACATGACTGGCAAAAGAAGTCTTCTCATGGACTCAACTTTATGTCCATCCGACAAGAGGCACATCGCATTTGCCGACACTGGTAAAAGTAAGGTATTGGGTCTAGGTAGAGTTGCAATCTGAAGGGATCAACACATGGATAAAGTCATGCTTGTTGAATCCCTTGGCTTCAACTTAATGTCTGTCTCAATGCTTTGCGATTTGAACATGATTGTAATGTTTGGAAAATATCATTTCCTTGTACTAATGGAATCTGACAAGTCTCTAGTGTTTGAAGGGTATCAAAAATATGATTTATACCTGGTAGATTTCTCAGCAGGGCCACAGCTTGCAGTATGTCTTCTAGCAAAGGCTTCAGAATGCTGGCTATGGCATCAGAGACTTGGACATGCTGGCATGAGGAACCTCCACACCCTTGCGAAGAAGAAGCATGTCATAGGCATCGAGGGCGTCAAGTTCAAGAAAGACCATTTATGCGGTGCCTGTGAAGCAGGGAAGATGACGAAGGAAAAACATCCCTCGAAGACAATCATGACCACCACTCGACCCTTCGAACTGCTTCACATGGATCTTTTTGGTCCCACTCACTACTCAACTTTTACTACTACTGCTTGCCTCTATGGCTTCGTTATTATTGATGATTATTATCGATATACTTGGGTGCACATAATCCTTTACAAGACTGAAGTGAAGGATGTCTTCAAACGCTTCGCCAATCGAGCTATGAACAATTACGGCGCCAAGATAAAGCACATCAGAAGTGACAATGGCACTGAATTCAAGAACACTGGCCTTGATACATATCTTGATACCTTGGGCATCACACATGAATTCTCAGCTCCGTACATGCTATAGCAGAATGGCGTCGTCGAACGCAAGAACAGAACACTCATTGAGATGGCCAGAACGATGCTAGATGAATACAAGACTCCAAGAAAATTCTAGACTGAAGCCATTGACACTGCATGCCATACAATCAATCATGTTTATCTTCACAAGCTTCTGAACAAGACATCTTATGAACTCCTAACTGGCAAGAAGCCAAATGTCAGTTACTTCAGAGTATTTGGCGCAAGGTGCTGGATCAAGGACCCACACCACACCTCAAAGTTTGCACCAAAAGCACATGAGGGTTTTATGCTTGGATATGGAAAGGATTCACACTCCTACAGAGTCTTCAATCTCTTTCATTACAAAGTGGTTGAAACAATGGATGTGCGGTTCAATGAGACCAATGGGTCACAAAGAGAGCAACTGCCAAATGTGCTAGATGAAGTTCCAGCTAGTGAATCAATCAAGCTTATGGGAACTGGAGAGATTATACCTTCTGAAGCTCATCCTGAATAAGAACTTATCATCTTAGCACCTGATCCACATGAAGACAATGCTCAGCCTGAAGACATTCCTCCCAACGACAACATAGATTAGCAAGAGCAAAGTCTTCGCCCTATACATCCTCGTGTTGCCAATGAAGTGCAGATTGATAGAATAATTGACAACATCAATGCACCAGGTCCACTCACTCGTTCAAGGGTAACTCAGCTGGCAAATTTCTGTGGGCACTTCGCATTCATCTCAATATCAGAACCCAAGAAAGTTGAAGAAGCCCTCATGGAACCTGAATGGATTCAAGCTATGCAAGAAGAGCTTCAACAGTTTGAGCTGAATAATGTATGGGAACTGGTCAAGCGTCCTGATCCACGGAAGCACAACATAATAGGCACCAAATGGATATATCGCAACAAGCAAGATGAGCATGGTCAAGTTGTCAGAAACAAAGCTCGTCTCGTTGCTCAAGGATATACTCAAGTAGAAGGCATTGACTTCGATGAAACATTTGCTCCTGTGGCTAGGCTTGAAGCCATACGCATACTGCTGGCCTATGCAAATCATCATAACATACTTCTATATCAAATGGATGTGAAGAGTGCCTTTCTCAATGGCAAGATTGAAGAAGAAGTGTATGTTGCTCAACCGCCTGGCTTTGAAAATCCAAAACATCCTGACATGGTATACAAGCTCAACAAGGCACTGTATGGCCTCAAACAAGCCCCTAGGGCCTGGTATGACACACTCAAATACTTCCTGAAGAGCAAAGGCTTCATACCTGGTTCCCTAGATCCCACTCTTTTCACGAAGACATATGATGGTGAACTGTTTGTGTGCCAAATATATGTGGATGACATTATCTTCGGCTGCACCAATCAGAAGTACAGTGAAGAGTTTGGATATATGATGCAAGAGCAATATCAGATGTCCATGATGGGGGAGCTGAAGTTCTTCCTTGGTCTTCAAATACGACAACAACGCAATGGCATCTTCATATCTCAAGAGAAGTATCTCAAAGATTGCCTGAAGAAGTTCGGTATGCAAGACTGCAAAAGGCTTCACAACACCAATGCCAGCCAAACATCATCTGGGTCCTGGCGACAATGGTAAAGAGTTCGATCAAAAGGTATACCGCTCCATGATTGGTTCTTTACTTTATTTATGTGCATCTAGGCGAGATATTATGCTTAGTGTTTGCATGTGTGCTCGATTTCTAGCGGCACCAAAGGAGTCGCATCACTTAGCTGTGAAGTGAATTCTTCGATATTTGGCTCACACCCCAACTCTAGGATTATGGTATCCAAAGGGCTTAGAGTTTGATTTGGTTGGATTCTTGGATGCTGATTATGCTGGTGACAAAGTTGATCGCAAGTCTACATCAGGCACATGTCACTTTCTGGGACGATCACTTGTATGTTGGTCTTCAAAGAAGCAGAACTGTGTATATCTCTCCACTGCTGAATCTGAATACATTGCTGCTGGATCTTGCTGCGCTCAGCTTCTGTGGATGAAGCAAACACTCAAGGACTATGGCATTCATCTGAAGCAAGTGCCACTTTACTGCGACAACGAAAGCGCCATCAAGATTGCCAACAACCCAGTTCAGCACTCAAAGACAAAGCACATCGAAATTCGTCATCACTTTCTCAGAGATCATGTTGTGAACGAAGACATTGATATCATACACGTCAACACTGAAGAGCAATTGGCAGATATCTTCACCAAGCCCTTGGATGAGAAGAGGTTTTGCAAGTTACGGTGTGAGCTAAATATCCTGGAATCCTCAAATGTCCTGTGATCAGGCACACATCCTAACCCTTATGCATATTGATGACTTACATGTGCAACACACAAAGTGAAGTATATCTTCAATCAGTGAAGACATACATTCTAAGTGTGAATACATTAATGTGGAATTTGACTTCGGAGCGCCACGATAATTGTGCGCCGTGTCTGGGTCTAATACTTCCTATACGGTGGGTAACGCCACCACCAAACATTCTATTTTGAAGTGTTTCTCTCATGGCGTTACCTTGCAATGTCTTCATATTTGGTTTGGCTTCAATCTCAACATGTCTTCATGATTATCTTCACTACGTTGATTATATATATATATATATATATATATATATATATATATATATATACTAGTGTTCTGTCCTCTACAGCATTCACTTATAGCTATGTCTTCTTGTTTGAATCTTTTGAACTAAGTGAATGTGATCGGACCCTAACCTCTCTATGCTCTCTATCTCAAAATTCTATCTCTCCAAGTCATATGCATTCTATTGAAACTGTCGAATGTCTTCTCTGCGTCCTTGTCAGCAGAAGACACAGAGACAACATCTAAGTCCGTTTTCAATGCTCATTTATCCACATGAAATCCGGAGAAGTAGGAACGACCACCCGACAATCCAGGCGTGCGTGGGACGTGGAACTGCCCCCAAAATACCGCATGATGGCCACGTTCCTCAGATGCGAATCGCCAGGGGCACCTGTGTAATAGCACAGTGCCGCCCCTGCGCCTATAAATTCACACTTACCGCAGTCATTATCTCCTTCTTCCACCCTCGCACGAACCCTAGCGCCACCGCTAGCTCTCGACGACGCCGGCGACGAAGCGCTTCGCTGCCGCAACCTCTCCGACACCGTCTTCACGCCGATCGCGGACATCGTCCTCTCCGCCGTCGCCGTAGGTGTCATCCGTCGCCAAGTTAGGGCACGGAGGATTGAACTGCTCGGCATCATCTCCCACTCCGTCTAGCAGTTCCAAGTGTGGTAAATAAAACTTCTTTTTATAGCCCCTTTTGATCTCATGGTTCTGTTACTTTCTACCATAAGAAGTTTCTCTTCACACAAGTTAGATCTCTCAATCTGCATCTCATAACATGCCTAGTATATTCACTTGTGCTTCATGAAGTAGTTAGATTCCTCACTTGTACTGATCTGTGGGTTCGTACAAATCTGGAACCAACTTCTTATCTATGAGTGAATGTCGTCGCACGATGAGGTCAATGTCTTCTAAACTGATTAATCTTCAAAACCTTCTGAGAATGCATATGACCTCTTCTCCTTCCCTCGCACCTTAATGCTGTCACAGGTACATGTCCGTGGGGGAATCCTTTGGTTCTCATAGTCTGCATTCATTTGCAGAGTTCTTACAACATCACATAAATTCTCCTGAAGCCAGTTCCTGTTGGTCCAGCAAAAGAAAGCCTTTGAAGCCTTTGAACGTCTTGAAGCCTTCCAAGTTAAGGTTTATGGCTTCAGAAACAGCAGCAAGGAAGGGGGGCAGACAGAGACGTGGAGGAACATCCAAAGATCTGCCTGATGAACTGGTAGAAATGTATAAAACAGATCCTGAAGAGAATTATGGTCAACGCAAGACCCGAATCCAATGGATTCAACGCTATTGGGCAGAACAATGGTTCAAGTACCACTTCACAACCCAAAAGTATGCTGAGAAAAGTGCCATCAAGAGACCGTGGGGGGACATCCTTTACAAGAACCTCATACCCAGGACCAGAGATGAAGCCATTGCTCAAGGCTTCTACCCATGCATGGTCCGAGGACCACAGCCTGCTGAAGCACATCCGTCGTAACTACTCTGGTGTCGTGACGACAATCTATTCAAGCGCAACTTCCAGTTTGCCCAGAACTCAGCGAAGCAGAACAAGAAGAAGTTGGGGTTAGACTTCAACCCTGGTCCCTCCGCACCAAGGGCAGATGGCACACGCGACGCAGAACCCAATATCATTGGTCCGTATCCCAACCTTGAGGGCCTCATCACCCGCATCTTAGTCCAAGGGACTGCCGTGAATGACCCTCCAGCTGACTCTGAGTCTGATGAAGCTCCTGCTGTACCGAAGCCAAAGCAGTCGAAGAAGCCAAAAGCTTCAAAGCCGGCCCCTTCACCAAAAATCTCAAGGGCGAAGCCATTGGCAACTGCACCTCCTGAAGACAGTGTGCAGTCTAAAGACGTATCCCGCGTCTCCAAGCCCCAGAAGGCCAAGATGCCTCAGCCACACACCGGCAAAGAGCTCACAGCTGCTGCCATTCTGCGCAGCGAAGCCATTGATCTGTCAAGTGATGAAGATCTTGGAGATGACGCTCTCGAGCAGCTCATCAAGAGCAAAGAAGAAGCTGAAATCTTCAACAATTTGCCTCTCTTTGATGTCGCCATCATCCACAACTTCATCGACGAATGGTTTGCCACACCAAACATCAGCTTTGAAGATTTGTAGCTACCCGTTGGCCTCAGCGTCTCCTTCCAAGGCGCTATTGCTTCAGAACTTGCAATTGCCCAGCGCATTGTTGAACTGAAGCAGAAAATTGATCATGAAAAGGCTCAGTTCAAGAAGCATATGGCCAAGCTCAGCATGCAAGAAGTGAAGAGCTTCAAGATCCTGTTGCACGAACTAAAGGAAAACTTTCTGAAGAAGCATGCAGAAGCTCAAGGTTCGCGGGAGCGAATGAAGACTCTGGCAGATAGATGTGTGCAGGCCTACAATGAGGCTGAGAAGCGCAAGGCACTTGGGCGTCCTGGCATCGACCCCAAGATGGCCGCAAAGAAAAAGAAGAAAACTGTTCCAGCTGAACCAGAGGCACCAAGGCAGGAAGCAGTTCCGCTTGTCTTCCCAACTGCAACGACTAGCTCGAAGCCAAAGAGCTGGTCAACAACTTTAGAGCTCAAGAAGACAAGAACTGCTGAGGCTGAAGCCAGGAAGAGGAAGAGCCCTGAAGCCTCTCCTACTGCCCCCAGCAAGAAAAAGAGAAAGACCAAGAAATCTCGGGCTGCTCCCACAGAGCCCTTGATAGTTGAACCTATTTCTATGGTTCACCCTGACACAGAACGTCAACTGACGGTGCATGAGCCTGCTTCCACAGAGGCTCCTGTTCCTAAAGACATTCCAGCAGCTGATCCCATCGCTGCTGAAGACATTGGTCATCGTGACAATGTAGAAGATGATGCAGCCCTTCCTCAATTAGAACACAGCGAACTCATCAGCATTGGTCGTCCACTGATGCCAATTGCACATGATGCTTCATGGGCGGATCGCCCTCAAGAGGAAGAAGACAATGAGGCCCAGCCCACTCCAACCCCACAGGCGTCGTCTGCATTCCGCAGGCTTCGCAAAGGTCCAAGGCCTCAAGTCTATGTTGAAGACATTCCGGCTGCATCAGCCGCAGAAGAAGCACCACAAGAGCCCACTCCTATGCTCCACCAAGAAGCAGTTCTCCAGGAGAACATGCTTGTGACCGACCCTCCAGCTAGCCAAGCAGAGGCTGAAAATATTGAGGTTGCCACAACCAACACTGAAGCCAATGTGGAGCCCTCCCCACCAAAAGCTTCAAAAGACAGCGAAGCTACTGATCCAGACACTTCTGTTCCTGAGTCTGCTGCAGGTCCTCAATTTGATTACCATGTTGAGCATAGGCCTCATGTCTAGAAGCCAGTCCCAAGGCTGCCGAGGTTCCCAGGTCCTACATCAGCACCTGGCTCCTTTAACATCAATAGCTTCAAGGCAGATAATACGTTCTTCAACAGCTCCAAGAACCCCTATTCAAGGGAAAGGATTTCATCAGATAGGTTCTGGAGCTATCCTCAGCGCAGCTACTATTCATGCATCCTATACAACCAAGGTCGCATCTTCCCGCACAAGCGCCTTGATGTTGAAGCCATTGCTGGTCTGCCCTGTTTAGAGGAAGCGTTGGATTGCTTCAAGCAAGTGGGTCTGCTGCAGTTTGTAACTGATGAAGAGCACTGGAATGAAGAGCTTCTGCTGCAATTCTATGCCACCCTCCACATCAAAGGATATAACAGAGATCCGAAGACTTGGGCCCTGGAGTGGATGACCGGCAATGTCCATCACGAAGCCAATGCATTTGATATCATTGAGCTCACCGGGCTGCCCACTCCTGGCGAATTCTTCGAGGAAGGCTGTTCACTACACACTGAAGCTCTTGAGAGCATATTCCAGAGGCCTGAACCGAATATAAGTCAGATGCTCTCCATGATGAAGCCATTGCCCGCCCCACGATGCTCCTTATCCAACAGAGTTCTTCATTGAAGACTTTGAGTACCTGCCCAGAACCATCTATCACATTATCCGGCGGACTCTCTGGCCTATCAAAGGGCACTCTCCAAATGCCAAGATCGAGGGTGCAATGAAGACTCTGATATTTTGTATCCTTCATGACAAATGCTTCAACGCATAGGACTTCTTCATACGCCAACTTGCTGCATCAGGCTCAGATTTACTTGGTTTGAAGTTCTATGCTCCTTGGTTAATGAGACTGATCAAGCTTCACTCTGCAATCTCATATCAGCCCTCAGCCCGCAACCATCGGATCTTCTTGCCAGATGTGGATACCTCTGCTGAAGCTATATATCCTGAGCCTGCCAAGCAACCTTTGAGTCTTCAGAATGCAGAACACCAGAGCTTCACTCAAAACGTTGAAGGTATTGAAGCCATCTCCAGGGTGTATCCTTTGGCTGGCACTACACGTGCACCACACCCTGCTTCAACTGAAGCCACTGATAGTGCAATTGCTTCAAGACCCAAGAAGCGCACTCGTGTTCTCAACGACTGAGAGCTTCTTGTGGCCCTTCATCAAAAGCAGGATAGGCATCATGACTGGTTGAAGAGATAGATGAAAAGACTCTTGGTGGATGTAAATCCCATCCGAAATCTTGCCACCAAGAAAGCTTTCGTTGCCCATGAAACCTGTCGCCGCACATGGAAAGGGCTAATGATGATGCTTTCTGAAGCTGATCTTCAAGAGGATGGCTTCACTGAGAGATTCAAATTTGACTCGACACCTCCTCGAAGAGCTGTGCTGCTGGGGACTCCATCTCTTGAAGACTTTGAGTTTTCTTCCTCTGCTGCCACAGTCACTGCCAGAATCATTGATGAAGAAGACGATGCTACCTCACCGCCACCTGCTTCAGCACCTCCAAGCTCTTCAGCACCGCCAAACACCTCCAACGACCCTGCTGCTCATGGGAATGCGTAGAACACTCTATGTCTTCAAACCTTTTTGGTCCTCACTGACAAAAGAGGGAGAACCATATATAGTTGATAGTCTTCAAGCGGGTCAATATGGGCGGGTGCCTTTACTTTGCTATATTTTGCTTCGTGCTTACAACTCTCGGTTTTTGCTACATTTGGTTCTTATGAGTTGTAACACTTAAACCAGATGGTCGTCTGCTACTTGTTTGCCACCCTGTTTTGCGAAGGTAAATTCCGCATGTGCAACGATAAATTCCGCACTTATCTTATTCTGCAGACGTCCATTTTCCATTATGCATGTCATTATCTTCATATACTTTCACATGCATAGTGGATTGTCATCATAAGCTGAAGTGGATCTCCAAGTACAACCTGCCATGTGCATTTGCATTCCAAAAGCAAATTAACTTATATGCACATCTTCAGGGGGAGCCCTTGCAACTTATGAAGACAATTCCTTATCCTTTACAACTTCGCAGACTATATTCCCCGTTGAAAACTTCAACTAGTTTGTCATCAATCACCAAAAAGGGGGAGATTGTAAGTGCATCTAGTGCCACCCCTAGTTGGTTTTGGAGTATTGACGACAAACCTAGTTGAGGGACTAATGTGTTTGTGAGAATTGCAGGATAACAGGGGTAGAAGTCCCTCATTGATTCGGTTTTACTACCAGAGATGACCCCTAAAAATGTATGAAGACATTGAAGTCAAAGGTGGTATATGAAGATATTCACATTGAAGACTATGACATAAGAAGACACGTTATGAAGCCTATGGAGCTCGAAGACTTAGATCTTTCGTAGTTCTTTTTCATTTGTGTTGAGTTATAGGAAGCACCGAACTGTTAAGTGGGGTCCAGAAGAACCAGTCAGAATGACTGAAGTGATGCCTAAACCAAAAACCTATGTCTTCGAGTGAAGACAATGAGAGCGAATCTTGTCCAGAGCCGGACAAGTCAGCTTTACTTGTAGCCCAAGTAAAGTTGCCATGAGAGTTTGAAATCTGATCGTTGAGACACGTGTCAGTTCCTTAGTGACCCAGGGTCATTTCGGACAAATCAGGTCCGGTTGCCAAGTGGCTATAAATAGCCCACCCCCTACAACCATAAACGGTTGGCTACTCAGATTTCAGTGCATGGCTTTTGTCGTTTGAGAGCAACCCACCTCGAAGCCTTTGAGGGAAAATTCCTAGCGAGGAGAAAGCCCTAACCACCCAGAGCCAAAGTAAATTGGGCATCACTTAAGTCTTCTTGTCTGAGTGATCTGAAGACTTATTACACTTGAGGACTGTGCATCCTCCAGACGGTTAGGCGTCGCGTTCTGAGCATCCAAGAGACATTGTGGATTGCCAGTGAACGAAGTCTGTGAAGATTTGGGAGTCTACCTTGAAGACTTACCTGAGTGATTGGGCGAGGACTATGTGACCTTAGCTCAAGGAGAATACGGTGAGGACTTGGTGTCCTGAGCTGCGTGTTCAGGACTGGGTGTCCGGGACTGTGTGTCCTAAGGTTTAAATACCTAGCCGCTCCAACCAGACGTACAGTTGTCACAACAACTGAAACTAGTCCAACACATCATTGTCTTCAACGAGTCACTGGTTTCATCTTCACTTCCTTTTACTTACTGTTACTCATTGTGAAGCCATTGCATGCTTGTTATACCTTTTGTCTTCACAACGTAACTGTATGATTTGTTTGGCTTCATAACTTCTTCCTACCTGATCCTTATTACACTGCAGCTACTTGTCATTGTGCTTTCACTCTATTAAATACTTGACCATGGCTTGCCTAGTGTAATCTAACTTCCGCTGCATAGTGATAGGCATATCTCTACCGTTTGTCTTCATAACTTCCATGTTTTGAAGACTTTCATAAAAATCGCCTATTCACCCCCTCTAGTCGATATAACGCACTTTCAGTACTGATCAGGCACTGACTGCTGCTGCTATTCTGCGCAATGACGCCATTGATCTGTCAAGCGATGAAGATCTTGCAGATGACGCTCTTGAGCAACTGATCAAGAGCAAGGAAGAAGCAGAGATCTTCAATGATTTGCCTCTCTTTGATGTGGCAATCATCCATAACTTCATCGATGAGTGGTTTGACACGCCCAACCTCAGCTTTGAAGACCTGCAACTTCCAATTGGCCTCAGTGTCGCCTTCACTGGCGCCATTGCTTTTGAGCTAGCCCTAGCTCAGCGCATCATTGAACTGAAGCAAAAGATCGACTATGAGAAAGCTCAGTTCAAGAAGCACATGGCCAAGCTCAGCGTGCAAGATGTGAAAAACTTTAAGATTATGCTGCACGAGCTCAAGGAAGCCTTTCTTAAGAAGCGTGAAGAAGCTCAAGGTTCTCGTGAGCGCATGAAGAGCCTGGCTGACAAGTGCGTGCAAGCCTACAATGAGGCTGAGAAGCGCAAGGCTCTTGGTCGTCCTGGCATCGACCCAAGAATGGCTGCAAAGAAGAAGAAGCCCTCAACTGACCAATCTGCACCTTCGAGGCAGGAAGAACCTCGCATAGTCTTCCCAAGCAGCATGACTAGCTCGAAGCCAAAGGTCAGGTCAACCGCTTTAGAGCTGAAGAAGACGAGGACTGCTGAGGTTGAAGCCAGAAAAAGGAAAAATCCTGAAGCTTCTGATGTCGCTCCCTCTAAGAAGAAGCACAAAACCAAGAAGGATCGGGCTGCTCCCACAGAGCCCTTAGTTGTTGAACCCATCTCAATGGTTCGCCTTGCATCTGAACACCACGAGCGCCAACTGAATGTTCATGAGCCTGCTTTCACAGAGGCTCCTGAAGTTGAAGACATTCCAGCAGTTGATCCCACCACTGCTGAAGACATTGGTCACCATGATAATGTTGAAGATGATGAAGTCCTTCCTTAGATCGAGCACCAACTAGTATCATCGCCTGTGCTCACGCACAGCGAACTCATCAGCATTGGTCGTCCTCTGACGCCAACTGCTCAGGATGCATCGTGGGCTGATCACCCACAGAGACAAGACACTCCAAGCTCTCCCCAACCACAAGCAACCCCATCAGTGCAAGAAAAAGATGACTTTGAGGCCCATCCAACTCCATCTCCACAGGCGTCGCCAGCGCTACGCAGGCTTCGCAAAGGACCAAGGCCTCAAGTACCTCTTTCGAGCGTTCCAGAAGGAGAAGTGCCCCACCAATCTGTTGCACGTCAAGTGTTTCCAGATGCCACTCCTACTGTGAATGTCTCCGAGTCTGAGGCTAAAGCTGCTGAAGACATTCCGGCTACATCAGCCGACGACAAACAAGAAGAAGAACGTGTCCCTACTCCCCTCATTATTGAAGAAGCTGTTCTCGAGGAGAACGTGTCCGTGCCCGACCCTCCAGCTCATCAAGTGGAGGTTGAGAATCTTGAGGCTGCCACCACCAACACAAATGAAGCCAATGACGTAGTCATGGCTGAAGCAAATGTGGATCCTGCACCAACTAATGTGCCAAAAGCCAATGATGCAACTGCTCCTGAAGCCTTTGTTGTGCGGCCTAACGCCTCTGTTAATGCCATTGCTCCTGTTCCGCCACCAAGGCCACACACTATCGAGCAAGCATTCAACTATGGCCAACCTATCACTGTCAAATGGCCTATTCTGACTCCTCCGCCTGCTGCTGGTCCTCAGTTTGACTATCACGTTGAGCACAGGCCTCAGGTTCATAAGCCAATACCAAGGTTGCCCAGGTTTCCAGGCACTGCATCTGCACCCGGATCGTTCAATATCAATGGCTTCAAGGCACACAACACCTTCTTTAATAGCGCCAAGAACCCCTACACCAAGGCACGAATATCTTCTGATTGGTTCTGGAGCTATTAGCAGCGCAATTATTACTCATGCATTCTGTACAATCAAGGCCGCATTTTCCCACATATGCATCTTGACACTAAAGCCATAACTGGACTGCCCTGTTTGGAAGAATCTTTGGATTGCTTCAGAGAGTCTGGTTTGCTGCAGTTCGTCACTGATAAGGAGCACTGGAATGAAGAATTGCTACTCCAATTCTATGCCGCTCTTCATATCCATGGCTACAACAGGGATCCGAAGACTTGGGTCCTTGAGTGGATGACAGGCAATGTTCATCATGAAGCCAAAGCCTTTGATATCATTGAGCTTACTGGCCTGCCCACTCTAGGAGATCTGTATGAACTTGGTTGTCAGCTTCACAGTGCTGCTATGGAAAGCATCTTCCACAAGCCTGAGCCCAATATGAGTCAGATGCTTAGCATGATGAAGCCTTTGCCTCCAGATGTTGAATATCCTAAGGAGTTCTTTGTTGAAGACCTTGAGTATCTGCCACGTACTATCTATCACATCATAAGGCGAACTCTCTGGCCCATCAAAGGACATTCTCCACATGCCAAGCTAGAAGGCGCAATGAAGATGTTGGTCTTTCATATTCTTCATGGAAAAAACTTCAATGCACAAGACTTCTTTATTCGCCAGCTTGCTGCATCAGGATCTGACATTTTTGGCTTGAAGTTTTATGCTCCATGGATTGTGTGGCTCATCAAACTACACTCAGCTGTCACCTATCAGCCCTCTACTCGCAATCATCGGATCTTTCTGCCTGACATCGATATGTCAGTTGAAGCCATCTATCCAGAGCCTGCCAAGGAGCCCCTTAGTCTTTAGAATGCTGAGAATCAAAGCTTCTCTCAAAACATTGAAGGAGTTCAAGCAGTCACACGTGTTTATCCTCTGGCTGGAACTACACGTGCACCCCATCGTGCCCTCACTGAAGCCACTGAAAGCACCATTGCTCAACGATCCAAGAAGTGCTCCCGTGTTCTCAATGACCGAGAGCTTCTGGTTTCCCTTCATTAGAAACAGGATAGGCATCATGACTGGCTGAAGCGCCAAATGCAAAGCCTCTTGGTGGACGTAAACAGGATTCACAATCTTGCTACCAAGAATGCCTTTGCTGCCCATGAAACCTGTCGGCGTACATGGAAAGGGCTGACGCTTATGTGCTCTGAGGATGATCTTCAAGAGGATGGCTTCTCTGAACGCTTCAAGTTTGACTCAACACCTCCAAGAAGGACTGTGCTGCGACGAACTCCATCTCTTGAAGACTCTGAGTTGTCCTCCTCTGCTGCAACTGTGAATGCCAGAGTGATCGATGATGAAGACGATGCGACTTCACCACCCCCTACTTCTGCACGCATCGACACTGCCCCGAGTTCGTCTGCACCGCCTAACAACACCGATGACCCTGCTGCTTCACCTACTCCTCATGGGAACGAGTAGATGCTCTATGTCTTCAAACCTTTTTGGTCCTTACTGACAAAAGGGGGAGAAGCATATGAGTTTGATAGTCTTCAAGCGGGTCAATATGGGTGGTGTTTTTATATTTTGCCTATTGTTTACAACTCTTGCGTTTTGATACATTTGGTTCTTTGAGTTGTAACACTCAAACTCGATGGTCGTCTGCTACTTATTTGCTTTACTGTGATGCGATGATAAATTCTGCATTGCGACGATAAATTCCGCACTTAAATCATTTTGCAGACATCCATTTTTCATTATGCATTTCATTATCTTTGTTACATCATATCTTGCATAAGGAGTTGTCATCATAAGTTGAAGAGGATCTCCACAAGTACAACCTGCCATGTGCATTTGCATTCCAAAAGCAAATTACTTATATGCACATCTTCAGGGGGAGCCCTTGCAACTTATGAAGACAATCCCCTATCCTTTACAATTTCACATATTATATTCCCCGTTGAAAACTTCAACTAGTTTGTCATCAATCACCAAAAAGGGGGAGATTGTAAGTGCATCTAGTGCCACCCCTAGTTGGTCTTGGAGTATTGACGACAAACCTAGTTGAGGGACTAATGTGTTCGTGAGAATTGCAGGATAACACAGGTAGAAGTCCCTCATTGATTCAGTTTTCCTACCAGAGATGACCCCTAAAAATGAATGAAGACATTGAAGTAAAAGGTGGTATGTGAAGACATTCACATTGAAGTCTATGGCAAGAGAAGACATCGCATGAAGACTATGAAGCACGAAGACTTAGTTCTTTTGTCGTTCTTTTTCTTCTTTGTTGAGTCATAGGAACCACCGTACTGTTAAGTGGGGTCCAAGAGAACCAGTCAGAATGACTGAAGTGATGCTTAACCAAAACCTATGTGTTCGAGTGAAGACTATGAGAGCAAATCTTGTCCAGAGTTGGATAAGTCAGCTTTGCTTGTAGCCCAAGTAAAGTTGCCACGTGTGTTTGAAATCTGACTGTTGGAGCACGTGTCAGTTCCTTAGTGACCCAGGGTCATTTCGGACAAATCAGGTCGGGTTGCCTAGTGGCTATAAATAGCCCACCCCTACAACCATAAACAGTTGGCTGCTCAGAGTTAGAGTACGGCTTTTGTCGTTTGAGAGCAACCCACCTCGAAGCCTTTGAGAGAGAATTCCTTGCGAGGATAAAGCCCTAAACACCCAGAGACAAAGAGTGTTAGGCATCACTTAAGTCTTCCTGTCTGTGTGATATGAAGACTTATTACACTTGAGGACTGTGAATCCTCTAGCCGGTTAGGCGTCGTGTTCTGAGCATCCAAGAGTCATTGTGGATGGCCGGTGAACGAAGTCTGTGAAGGTTTGGAAGTCTACCTTGAAGACTTACCAGAGTGATTGGGAGAGGACTGGGTGTCCTTAGCTCAAGGGGAATAAGGTGAAGACGAGGTCTTCTGAGTTGAATCTCAGCCTCCCCAACCAGATGTACAGTTGTCACAGCAATTGGAACTGGTCCAACAAATCATTGTCTTCAATGAGTCACTGGTTTCATCCTTCCCTTCCCTTTGCTTACTGTTGCTCCATGTGAAGTCATTGTATGATTGCATTATCTTTTGTCTTCACTGAGTGACTACTTGTTCTGATTGGCTTCACAATATCTTCCTACATGATCTTACTTCCTAGTTGCTATTAGTCATTATGCTTTCACTTCATTGAATACTTGACTATGGTTTGCCTAGTGTAGTCTAGCTTCCGCTGCATGGTAATAGGTTTATTTCTATCGTTTGTCTTCGAAACTTCAATGTTTTGAAGACTTTCATAAAAATCGCCTATTCACCCCCCTCTAGTCGATCACTAGCACTTTCACTTTCCTCTACGGCCCATGAGGCCCTCCGAGAGAGGTGGCCCCTCCCGGTGGACCCCCGGAACCCCTCCGGTGGCCCCAGTACAATACTGATATACCCCGAACTTTTCCGGTGACCGTATGAAAACTTCCCACATATAAATCTTCACCTCCGGACCATTCTAGAACTCCTCGTGACGTCTAGGATCTCATACGGGACTCCGAACAACATTCGGTAATCACATATAAGTCTTCCTAATAACCCTAGCATCATCGAACCTTAAGTGTGTAGAACCTACGGGTTCGGGAACCATGCAGACATGACCGAGACAACTCTCCGGCCAATAACCAACAGCGGGATCTGGATACCCATGTTGGCTCCCACATGTTCCATGATGATCTCATCGGATGAACCACGATGTCGAGGATTCAAGCAATCCCGTATACAATTCCCTTTGTCAACTGGTACGTTACTTGCCCGAGATTCGATCGTCGGTATCCCAATACCTCATTCAATCTCGTTACCGGCAAGTCACTTTACTCATTCCGTAACACATCATCCCATGACCAACCCTTAGTCACATTGAGCTCATTACGATGATGTCTTACCGAGTGGGCCCAGAGATAACTCTCCGTCATACGGAGTGACAAATCCCAGTCTCGATTCATGCCAACCCAACAGACACTTTCGGAGATACCCGTAGTGCACCTTTATAGTCACCCAGTTACGTTGTGACATTTGGCACACCCAAAGTATTCCTACAGTATCTGGGAGTTGCACAATCTCATGGTCTAAGGAAAAGATACTTGACACTAGAAAAGCTTTAGCAGACGAACTACACAATCTTGCGCTATGCTTAGGATTGGGTCTTGTCCATCACATCATTCTCCTAATGATGTGATCCCGTTATCAATGACATCCAATGTAACGCCCTCGATGCGGCTATAGCTCCCACGTGTCGAGGCACGACTTAGAGGCATAACCGCATTGAAAGCAATGTCGCAAGTCAGGCAATCATTACAACATCCCATGTAATATATAATAAAAGGGGGAGATAACATAGTTGGCTTACACTCGCCACGTCACATCAGAGTACATAAATAACATCCATCATACAATTCACTCATGGCCCGACTACGGTGCCAAAATAGAAAAGACCCCCAACATGCGACAAGGCCCTGAATCGATTACCCCAACTAGGCACCACTACTGATCATCCGGAAAAGACACGTAGTATCGCTGAGAGTCCTCATCGAACTCCCAGTTGAGCTCGTAATCGTCAACTGGAGCAGAAACACCTGGACCTGCATCTGGAGTTGTAGTATCTGTGAGCCACAGGGACTCAGCAATCTCACACCCACGCGATCAAGACTATTTAAGCTCATAGGAATGGATAAGGCAAATATATGTGGAGCTGCAGCAAGCGACTAGCATATGTGGTGGCTAACTTATACGCAAAAGAGAGCGAGAAGAGAAGGCGAAGCACGAGCGAGAAGCTAAAGGAACATCCTGCGCAAGCATAACTCCAACACCGTGTCCACTTCCCGGACTCCGCCGAGAAGGGGCCATCACGGTAACACACATGGTTGATTCATTTTAATTAAGTTAAGTTAAAGTTATCTACAACCGGACATTAACAAATTCTCATCTGCCCATAACCGCGGGCACGGCTTTCGAAAGATCAATCCCTGCAGGGGGGTCCCAACTTAGCCCATAACAAGCTCTCACGGTCAACGAAGGAATAGACCTCCACCCAAGACACACCGATCAGACTCGGTATCTTGGTACAACAAGATGATTCGACAGGTTAAAACAAGTCCAGCAACACCGCCCGAATGTGCCGACAAATCCCGATAGGAGCTGCACATATCTCTTTCTCAGGACACACTCAGATGAGACTAGCTACGAGTAAAACCAACCCTCAAGTTTCCCCGAGGTGGCCCCGCAGGCAGCTCAGTTCGGGCCAACACTCAGAGGGAGCACTGGCCCAAGGGGGGCTAAAATACGATGACCCTCGGGCTCCGGAAACCCAAGGGAAAAAAAGGCTAGGTGGCAGATGGTAAAACCAATGTTGGGCATTGCTGGAAAAGCTTTAATCAAGGCGAACTATCAAGGGGTTCCCATTATAGCCCAACCGTGTAAGGGACGCAACAATCCGGGAACATAACGCCGATATGACGGAAACTAGGGCGGCAAGAGTGGAACAAAACACTAGGCGAGAGGCCGAGCCTTCCACCCTTTACCAAGTATATAGATGCATTAAGATAACATAGCAATATAATGATATCCCAACAAGTAAAATAAATGTTCCAACAAGGAACGGCTCCAATCTTCACCTGCAACTAACAACGCTATAAGAAGGGCTGAGCAAAGCGGTAACATAGCCAATCAACGGTTTGCTAGGACAATGGTGGGTTAAAGGTTCAACATGGCAATTGGGAGGCTGACAAGAAAAAGGTAGGCATCGTAGCAGTGGCAAAGCAAAAGAGCGAGCAAACTAGCATAACAAAGATAGTAGTGATTTCGAGGGTATGATCATCTTGCCTGCACAGTTGTCAGAGTTGACTGGATCCTCACAAGCAAACTCAACGGGCTCATCGGTAGTGAACTCGTCTCCCGGCTCTACCCAACAAGGCAAACAAGCAACAAGGATACAATCAACCACGGGCAAGTCCAAGCAATATGATGAAATGACGATATGCTATGCGGGATGCGATGCGGGATGCAAAATGCAAGATATGACAGGAAATGCATGAACCTGGCATCAACTTGGAAAACCAAGTGTGCCACTGGATAGAGGGGATGAAATCGATTGAAAACGATATAAAGATCATTGGAATCGGAGCTACGGTTTGGAAATGGCGAGCGTTTTAAGATATGACACCGGTCTGCGATTAACAGCAAGTAGGCATCTAAATGCAACAAAATGAACATGCTACAGCCACCAAACATGAAAACAAAATACATGTCAGTGATGTACACAAGATGGTTATCAAAACACTAGCACTGAGACATAGGCAAATTCATCCATTAAGAGGTTCAAACAAGCATGGCTAAAACGCAAATGCAAAACAGATTTCAGACTTAGTGAAATTAACACTAGTCTGAAATTTCAGATCACGATGCTCTCTTCGGAGCAGCAAAACAACATGATAGAAAACCTGAACATGACAAGTAAGAACATGGCATGGAGCTACTCAACAAGCTTAACAAAACACCCAAAGTGACCTGGGGCCAAAAGGGTTCACAAAATACTCTACCGAGCTCACGAACATAGCTCGAACACAATCAGTTTTCAGACAGTGAAAACTGAGACATGCTGAAATATAACTCACGAAGGCATGTAAACGAGCTCGATGCACTCACTATGGTGCAAGTCATGGCAAGGAAAGCATATAACCAGCAAGAAGGCACAATGTGCTAGCTACACATGGTAAGAACGAAGGCATAGCATGAATGGAACACTAACGGTAGCATCGGCAAAATCGCAAACAAGTTGACGATCTGCCCAGATTAACAACGAAGCAAAAGTTGAGCTCGATTGAGTCAACCTAGAGCACTCCACATATGCCAACAAAGACATGGATGGATAGAGCATAACATAAATATCAAAACTCCCTTACTGATCATCCTCAAAAGAGGCACGGATCACTAGGAAACAAGCTGGACATATAGCATCATAAACTAAAATATCCCAGACTTAGTGAAAATCACTAAGTCCCTGAAATCTGCAATCTCAGGTACCTCTCTTCGCAAGCTTGCACAAGAAAACACACACATCCTAAAAATGCATGGGTGGCACCTCTCGAAAGAAGACAAAATGCTTAACAATTCATCCCAAAGGGGCACAGGCATATCATGCACGAATTAAACATGGCAAAAATGACAAAAGTGCATGATGAACTAACGGATCTGCAATTTAACTCACGAAGCCTCCTTCTAACAGCATTTTGGGTATCGAGATGACCTCAAATGCAAATGATGCAATGGAATGAAATGATGTACATGTCGAGACGAAGATTTTGATGTATCATACGCCCAAAACGGAGCTACGGTTGCGGAGATACAAGCAGTCAAAGATAGCACGAAAATTAGGGTTTCGGGGGAGAGAAGTCAACCTGAGATCCAGATCTGGATCCAAAACACTGTTCACGCCGGCGCGGGATTCGAGGTCCGCCGGGCTCTCCCCGGAGCTCACCGGAGGGAGACGCGAGGCGGCGCCGGGGAGGTTGGAGGAGGCCGGGCCGACCGGAGTCGGTCGCCGGAGTGGCGGGCGAGGGCGGCG